>NC_056738.1:122925820-123225820 GCF_019279795.1 Protopterus annectens | reverse complement strand
CTCAAAGCCTGCTCTACCACACCTGACAATCTACCACCAGTATTTCTCAAGCTTGCTGCTGAAGTCATTGCATTCCCCATAAGTATCCGTATTAAGATATCCATTCAGGAAGCTTATGTGTCCAAGCTATGGAAGAAGGCTATCATTCTCCCACTTCACAAAGGTGGTAAAAACAAAGATATTTCCAACTTTCATCCTATCGCTATTCTATCACCTATCTCTAAGATCTTAGAAAAGTGCATTTACATACAGCTTATGCCCTACCTACTTCACAACCACCTCCTGTCTCCAACAAAACATGGTTTTAGACCTGGACATAGTACTACAATATCGCTCATATCATTTTTAGATACTGTTTAAAAGAGCCTATGATTCTGAGAAATTCGTATATACCCTATTCTTAGATTTATCAAAAACATTTGATACTGTTTCCCACCCCTTGCTACTATCACAACTGTCTAACTGTGGACTTTTACCACCACACTTAACTGGTTCTCAAGCTATCTAAATGACAGGCAACAGGCAGTCAAACAGGAAAACTCCATCTCTTCTTATCTTAATACCTCTACTGGAGTTCCTCAAGGCTCCATACTTGTCCCTCTCCTTTTTAATATTTAATTAACAATTTCCACACATCTATGTCCAACGGAGAGCTTATTCAATATGCAGATGATTCACCTATTGTCTGTTCAGCCAACTCTATTTCAGAACTCCAACTCATAACCCAGCAAGCTTTCTCCACCACTGAGTCCTGGATGTTGAATAACCACCTAGCCCTTAACTCTAATAAAATCAAAATCATGCTTTTCACTCCTAAAAAATCAACCCTTTTGGACAAGGCTAAATTCAATATCTGTTACCAAAATAAGTCACAAATTGAAACTGTCAGCCGCACAAAACTTCTAGGAGTCACCATAGATGAACACCTAAAATTTGATCTACACCTACAACATAGCATTCAAAAAACCCATCAGAAACTAGGAATGCTGTATATGCACAACCAATTCCTTACCCCATCCACCAAACAAACCCTGGCCTCCACCTACCAGCTCACTTCTCTTATGTATGGTGCCCCACCATTTACCAACTTTCAAACCACTCTAAAAGCCAGACTTGGGACATGTTATAATAAAATTGCAATATTCGCTACAAATTCCAAACACTTCTCCCACCATTGTACACTACATTCTACACTCCCTACAATGGCTAGAGCTACCAGATTACCTCAACTATCTGCAACTAACCACAGTTCACAAACTTATATTTAAACCTTCTGATTGTCCTACCCTCAGCTCCATATTCACCAGCTACCTCCCAAACAGGCCCCTTAGCTCAGAACATCAGCAACTTCTTCAAGATCACAGGACAAACCTGCCCCCCTGGCCAACTTCTGGAATGCTCTACCATTATGCATTAGAATAATCCAAAATCCTGCCCAATTCAAAGCTTCTCTGCCACATACCTATCCTCCACCTAGAAATGTACTTGTACTCATCTTCCCTGAATTCCTAATCTACTAATGTTTTTTATATATATATATATATATATATATATATATATATATATATATATATTGTTCTTCTTTCGGCTTTTCCCGGTTAGGGGTCACCACAGCCAAACTCTGGTCTGCTAATGATTGGCAGTTGATTTTTATGGTGCTGAGGTGCCAGCCCGATGCCCAACCTTCAACAAAGGCACGCCCATTCACGCATGTCTTTCGAATGCCACTCCACCGCGGGGAGGATATGCAGACTCCACACAGAAGCCGCTCCAGCCGAGAATCAAATGGGAGAACCTCTTGCTGTGAGGCGACAATGCTACCACTGCACCACCACAGCTTGTTCATATATATATATATATATATATATATATATATATATATATATATATATATATATATACTTTTTTTTTCTTACTTTCATACTAAGTTTGCCAAAATATCCAATATGATGTAATCATCTTTCAAGTCCTATGTTCTAAAGATGTATATCTTTGACATATCGGTCAACTGCTTGTCTTGCCAAAAAAATTTCTCTACTGTTTGTAACTTTCCATGCTAAATTGCTTACTAATTGTATAATGCCAATGTATAATACTTGTTCTTTGTATGGTATATAGGAGCCTTTCTCCCTAGGCCTCCACTGAAAATGGTCTCTGAATGGCCCAGTGGACTTTTTTGGTCAACCAACTGCAAATAAATAAATAAATGCAGCACGGAAGGATGATAAAAAATAAATTAAATAAACTTAGCAGGTAAAGCAATTTAAGTAGTAAATCTGACAGGAAGTCCAAAATGCCTTATGATCTGCAAATGCACAAAAAGGCCTGCAAGCATTAATAACTTTGATGGACTTTTGGAAAAAAATAACTTGAATGATTATTTCCTCTGAAAGGCATTAATATTAAAAAATAATATATTGACCCTTAAGTGAACATAGATAATGTCATACAGTATACAACAGTGATGGCGAACCTTTTGGGATCAGCGTGTCAACAATTCAGAAAATGCCTATTTTGACTCTGCTGGCGTGTCACCCCCCCACCCAAACAAAAGAGAAACAATTCTTTACATGTTCCATCTTAAAAAAAAAATGCAGTCCAATCATGTGTGCTGCAATGTATTATAAAAGAAAAAGAAAAATCAGTGACTTATAGTAGATAAAACGATATGTGCACTGATAATTGGGCTTAAAACAGTGCAACAAAAAATTACCCTACTTTTAGTAGTAATTTTGAATTGAGCTGAAAAAATATGGATCACATTGCATTTGATATGATTAACATCAATTAATGACTTTTTTGTTGCTGAGTTTTAATAGATAAGTGCAGGGTCACATATTTCTTATATTTTTGTGCATTAAGTTTCTTTGATAACTCGGGTGTTGGTGACGCTGGTGTGTCACCCAAAACATCGTGGTGTGTCACCTATGACACACGTGTCATAGATTCGCCACCACTGCTATACAAACATAAAAAGTGTATTTTACTACTGATTTCTTCAAAGAGCTATCAGCATCATATAGCCATTTCAGCTTTGTGATAAACAGAATAATGCAATATAAAATGGGCTGAGCTACTCTTAAGCACAGTATAGAGTAACATAAGTGCACTCTGTGCACTGTGTTTAGTATTCCACCTATCATTCTGGTATTTACACATGGATCACGTTAACAGGTAGCTTTCAGAAGGATGACATTTTCATTGAATAGCACACAGACATACTTATTAAACAGTGGTGTATAATGTGTACTGCTGCTACAGACTGAATCATTGTTTTGCATGATGGCAGAGCACAGCCTAGCAGGAAACATTACTTAGTAAGATGTTATGTGTAAAATAATGCAGTACAAAGAAGCCATTTCTTGCTGCACTGTGCTCAGCTGTTATGCACACAGCAATTTATAAAATTGTTTAATTTATTAGGTATGGCAGCAGAGCTAGGGTTATTACCATAATATGTTAATGAGGGGACCTGGTACTGTGTGAGGTCCCACTGACAGGAACTAGGGAACATCAATGTGAAGAGGTGAGGACAAGTGTGGCCATGATAGAAGGTCTGCTTGCACCACAGGGGAACCCATGATCAGTTGGCTGAGCAGTGTCTTAGCAAGAAGAATGATTGGTTTGGTCTGACATAGTTTAGTGATTCTAAGTACATGGCTGTGTTCTTGTAATGCATGTAGTTGGGACCGACCTAATACATAGCTGGTGTATTGTTTCTGAACTGTGTATGATTCTGGTAGGTTCATCTAAAGATGTGCTCAGCAAGCAATGTATTATGGCTACAAAATGGGATAAGATCATATACAGGGAAGATGTCTTTATGAAACACAAAGGACTTTGGAATGACATTCTACTGCATACTAGCCATACACCATGTGGCACAGACTTTATAAAGCCTACTCAGTGAGAACTTCTTCAAGCTACACATTGGAATGATAGAAGGAACTTTTGTATAAAATACTGCACTTATGTACTACTGAGCCTCTTCCAAGAGGAAGAATTTCAAGAGGAATCTTGACCAATGGATGGGAGATCGCAGATATACCCCAGGGATTACTTCAGTGTCACTGCTTGACAGAGGCACAGAAAAATGATAGGCATAGTTTTTATTCAAACTAAAGGGGTGGCGAAAGCCACATAACTATGGGCTAGGCTTATAAATGCCCTTGGGCAGATAGCCTAGTATGAACCTATGAACCTATGAACCTATGAACCATCTGCCTCACCCATCCTTTATATCACAGCCAAAAGGAAGATGAGTATTATGACAAGAACTGAGCAGTGGCTGGATCATCACACAGTGACATATAAAGGGTGAGCACTTTCTCCTTGACCTACATGCTAATCCCTGAGGCAGTCTGGTGTCTGTGAGCTCTTATACTGCTATCCCAATGGCTTCTGAATGTTTCTGCACACAAGCCGAAATGTGGTTACTGTGTTGAGCATGACTTGATGGGTTCAGAGATCATGACACTTAATGTTGCATGTTAAGACATCTGCCTTCATTAGGAGATATGAGGAGTCAATCATGTTGTGGATCATGTTATCTTCCACCAAGAAGTGGGAAACCAGCATCAGCTAGTCATTTACACTTTCCCTATGGCCCCTCAGGAACCTCAGTTGCTAGATTATATTGGGCCTTCTGGGTTCCTGTCAGGTCTTCAGAACTCTGTACCATATAGCTGGCTTAATTAGCTGATTTGTTCACTTTAGGAATGGGAGTGATCATTGTGAATATGGTTTGTGTACACAACAATATTTCTATAAACCTTTAACTGACTGAGCCTCTGTTGAATGCATGTAAAATAATGAATTTAAGTAAAATGGACAGCAAAACCTCCTTCACACCTTCATATTCAGTGAGATTTTTTCAATGTACCCCTTTAACCAATGCAACCTATTCTAAGGTCATACAACTCTTTGTAAAGTAAAATTTTATTGTATTGAGTATGTTGAAGGAATGGGCTTGATCAGTTAACCTTCTGAAAAATGCATCAGGAAGCACTCAGGACATTATTGTTGCTTACTTCTAGGATATTTTAATTATTTCTTGTGACAATGATAGATTAATTAGACTGCATGTAGTAAGTGCAGTAGCCATTTGTAGGAATCTTGGATGTAGAATATTGATTTTAATGATTGCTTTAAGGACTTGCTGCAACAGATTTCTGCATTAACATTGTTAGTATTCTTGCCTATTTATTGCAATAAAGATAGAAGGATGATTTGAAATATGTGTTTTGGCATAAAAAGTAGTGCATCAAAAATGACAGGTAACATATTTATAAAGGCATGGAAAACAAATCCATTACTCAGTTTGTTCTAACACTTGATTTGCTTAAAGTAGTGGTTCCCAAACCTTTTCGATTCTCGGCTCCCTTGTTGAATCCAGGTATTCCCGAGGTGCCCCCCCATCAAATTCTAACACAAACAAAAGTAATTACTACCACTGGTTGTCTGACCTTTGCCAAGCAGTAACTCAATAAACTACACAACACTCGTTACTGCAGGCAACAAGCACTTCATTTGAAATCACTACAACTAACTCTATTGTACTTTTCAATGGTAGGCAAGCTTTTACTGCACTACAGTATGGTATTGTAGAATGTAAACTGTAACTGCTGGAAAAATGCAACAACCCATATGCAAAGCATAGTTACATTTCCAGCAGCACTACTCAGGCATTTCTATTCTCCCTTTCCCCAAAGAAAGTTTTAATTGCTCAGTGTTTAGCTACCACCTAGACAGTCCCCAATGAGGGGGAAAAATGCATACATCTGAACAGCTGGAGTTGTTAACAATCTTTTATGCTGTTAGTTAAGAGAAACAGAGTACAATGAAGCAGATAAAGCCACACAACTGGAGGGGATCTGAAATGTATACTCTTTCCCAATACATGCTAAGCCTACAAAATGTGAATTTTTAAGACCACCAACTTTATTTAGGCTTTTACACAGCTGTATCAAACACCATCAAGAACAGATTATTTCACTTCATCTGATAAATACACAGATCGACACATGTAAAATATGCTTGACATACGTAGTATTGCACATTTAAGTCATAAAGAGCTGTTTAGTATCTTTCACTCATCTTCCCGTCAATGCACTCTACATATTGCACCTCAGCAGCCTCATGAAAACTGCCCCAAGGCAGCATAACAAATATAAGAATTTTATTAAAGCAATCTCACAGAAACACAAACTGGGAAAAGGTGTGATAGAAACACTGAAGCAAATCAGTACAGTTAATCTGAGGGCAGCTTATACAACTTTATTAGCAAGTATTTGAATAGAAAGGATAAAAAATTAGTAACTATAAAATACCGCATACTGGTAGTTTATATTAATGGCAAGAATAAGTGGGAGAGAGAAAAGTTTTGCTCAACTGCCACACAATGTAAAATGTGTTGTATCACCAATAGCCATACTATAAAATTAAACAAGAGTACAGAAATGTGATGCTAAACATACACAGAGCTAACCAAGACAATGGCTTGCCACATAGATTTCATCAGCTTAATAAACATCCTGCAAACCATAAATCTGAACCACTGTCCATTAAGAGTTCCATACAGTTAATATAACTAATTCATAAAAATCTTTAAACAGTTTTCAGTGCACACCAGTTTCATACCCTGTCCTGACACAGTTTAAATGTCCAAAGCTCACCCACCAGAAAATAAAAATATTTACATTCCCATCTTATCAGATGCATACATTTATTGCTGCCATTACTGTTCAGTGAAAACAGAACACTTACCCTTTTTGAACTCCTCTAAAAGGCATGGACTGACCCACCATGGGTAGGTGGCACTGTGAGGACAGACCGTGATCTGTCATAAAGTAAGTGTGTCTTACTAATGAGTTAGGGTACCCACAGGCAGACTTAAAGGGAGGGTTAGACAGTATCTGGGTGTTTGTAAAATAATATCAAGGAGGCAGATCACCATGTAAACATGCTGCTATACCGTAATAACCTTTAGCGTGGCCGTAAAATAAACCGCAAACTAATAAGCTTAATTGTTCTTCTTTCGACTTTTCCCGGTTAAGGGTCACCACAGCGGAACTCCAGTCCACTAATGATTGGCAGTAGATTTTTATGGTGTTTAAGTGCCAGCTCGATGCCCAACCTTCAACGAAAGCACACCCATTCTATGCATGTCTTTCGAACGCCACTCAACTGTGGGGAGGACATGCAGACTCCACACAAAAGGCGCTTCAGCCGAGAATCAAACAGAAGAATCTCTTGCTGTGAGGCAACAACGCTACTGCTGCACCACTGTGGCTAACTAATAAGCTTAGTAACTAGTTTGTGGTTTATTTTGCTACTAAGCTTATTAGTTTGCGGCACCCCTGTGAGAAAGTCCCGGCTCCCCAGGGCACTGTGGTGCACACTTTGGAAACCCCTGGCTTAAAGTATACATCTAAGTATGCTCATTTCAGTAAGGGTTCATATATCAGACACTTTTAATAATTTTCAGCATATTTTCTTCTTCTGCTACCTCATGACCTCAATTCACAAACTACAGTGGTGCATTTTTTAACTTATGACTAGCACATCATGTCACACCATGTTAATATTTTCATAGGGATCAGAACTGCATTGTTCACTGTCTTAAACCATTTTCTGACAATTTAAGAATTTAAACATAAAAGATACTAGAAACTTGAGATACAAAAATAAAAAATAATGAAGAATGCACCTGTGAGTTAACCTTCTTTAAAAATGCTGCTAGTACAACAAGAGTAGTACACATACATTACACATCAGCTTTGTCTGCCAGATTTGTTTAAAGCCACAGGAATACCAGAATAGAACCTTTGAATGTCACAAGAGTGAGACAGACACACACACACACACACACACACACACACACACACACACACACACACACACACACACACACAGTTTGTGTATGTGTGTGGGTGAGGGGGGGTGCACATTTATAAGCAGCTACCTGCACAAAAATGGACAATATTCTTATCTTACTTCATAAAAACACAAGGAGCTACTTTATTTTAAGTCAAATGATTCAGAAAAAGGCATTTTAAGACTGAGGGATGCACAAATAATTTTGAAAAAAGCACTACATAGCTAAACACCCCATAATCTTTAGAAAATGGTGCCATTATTGTTTGCATATATGGTTGAATAAATAATGCGATAAGACACACCACCAACTGAGAGGCAATAGGTTTTATATTAACATGCTGATAGTAATAGAATAGAGGCTGGGACAGTAAATTGATGGAACAATGGGGTGCTTTAATTTGCAAAGCAACAAGCTGGTCTGACAGTTGGTTTCAAGTTTGCATAGTTTAGCAGAATAAATTAGAAGGTATCTTCTACTCATTAGCAGATCAGCATACGTTCTCATGTGCAGATGAAGTGAAAATGTTTTCCAAGAATCTATCAAAATCACATTTATAAGACTGTAAAGCAGAACTGAGTTAAGTATTCTGCAATGTTTCTTAAGGAGTAAAGAAAATCTTTCCCCCAGGCTTTAGAAGATAGCATTAGTAGATGACCTTTAAATACTAGTTCTAATGTTAATGACCTTTAAATACTAGTTCTAATGTTTTAACTAACATGCGTTATTTTAAACAACAAATCATCAGGAAATATCTTGTAAGGCAGACAAATCAAATTTCTGATGCTTCTGCACTATAGAGAATGCATTTACAAGAGTATTTAAGATGTTATTACGAGACAGAGTTCAGAAACATAATCAACACTACACAAAGGTCTTAGTACTTGGCTGACAGGCACACAGCTTCACAGAAAAATGATATCAGAGACAGGGGACATAAACACGCTATGATCCCAGTGATGCACTTAATTAAGAAGTATAACTGATAGAACAAATGTACAGCAGCAAAACAAATGAACATGAGTTTTGGTGGGCCCACAGGAATAGTAACACAGCTATGTTACATAGTATGCTGCTCATAGCTATGATTTGTTTAGTGCACTAGTACTATGCTATGTCTTTGCTGTGCCCAGTTATGCATGAAAATGCAGTGTAGAAAGCAACATTAGTTATAGTAAATATGCTACTCTCATAGTAGACAAGACAATCCCAGCATGGAGTATGCATAAGTTAGACATGGCTGTGCTCCATAATGTACAACAATGCAATGTACATAAACATAATTTGACATGCAAAATAGGCCAGCTGCACAGCAGCATTAGCTTGTGTACCACTTAGTCTTAAAGGGCAGATTAGGCAGTAACAGCTTGTCCTATACGTAAATTAAATGTATATTTTAGGTTTGTAAGTTTATATGCTGCTGCTAGGTAAGTTCTTTCAAAGCCTAGTTACTGTAGTCCCACTAGTACACCCGTATGGTTACATCATCTGTCCATAAGGGGTAGGGAGGTTATGCCAGGGCAAATTTGTGGTTTCTCATCCTTTCATCTCAGTTATAGTTCAAGTTGGTGAGCAATATGTTTTGCTTTAGAGATAGTAGGTGTTTGTTCCAGAGGTGTGAGATCCTTTGGAGAGATATCAGTAATGCCAATGAGTCATTTTTAAGCTGCAATGTAAATGTAGGTCCCCTGACTGTGTATTTATATTGGTAACAGTTTTGTAGTTATGTAGTAGATCAGGCAGGATTTGATTGTTTGCAGCTTTGCAGGCCAAGTACAGTTTGGGCTTTTACTTGTTTCAGTTCCACAGGGAGCTCATATCTGAGATTTCTTTGGTGACAAAACACTTTTTTTTAGTTGGATTAGGGGTTTGGACAGGTACATACTTAGGGGTACACCATTTTCTAGTATAGGCTTGATGAAGGATGAGTAGACAGAAATGATGACCTCTATGGACTGAGTGGAGATGCCCTTAATAATCAATTGGGTGAGGTTCCTAATGACAGAGAATATGTGGTAGTCAAAGGAGAATTTGTTATCCACTAGGGTGCCTAGGTCTCTAATTACAGTATCTCTTTTAAGGGAGTATCATTTCTCTGATATGAGTGAGAATTCCTGTTTCCCAAGCTGTACAATGCTACATTTTTTTGGCATTCAGTTTTAGAGTGTGATCCTGACACCAAAAGTTTGTTCAAGTGGGCCCTCTTGGAGAATCTGAATGTCTTTAGTGGAGCTGATGAATGCTCAAAGCCTGTAGTCATCCACAAACTTAGTCAGACAGAGGTCTTTAATGTCAGATTTGACATTAGAAAAGTAGATACCAAATAGAAGCGGCCCCAAAACAGAGCCAGGGAAAAGAAAAGCACTGGTAGCAAGTCTCTTGGAGGACCGTGTGACTAAAAGAATGGTATATATCAGTGAGCTAGTTGGCAATCCAGTGGGTTACACAGGGATTTCTGCTGAGTTTGACTAGTCTGTTAGTGATATCAGTGAGATATAGTGTCAAAAGCCTTAGCTGAATCGATAAGCTGTGTGCACAGAGTCACTGCTCATCTAGCGCTTCTGTGACTCTTTCAAATTAATCAACTATCTTTAATGTGCATAATCTACTTTTTACAAAGCCAAACTGCATAGGATCTAGAGATTCTAGGTTCTTATGTCCATGTTAATGTGATCCATGATGATGTGTTCAGTCCCTCTGCAAATAGTACTGGTGAGGCTGACTGCCAAGGTTTATGGTAGGGTCTCCTTTTTGAAGAGGAACTACAATAGACATTCCCTAGTTTTCCATTATGTATCCAGTGGAGAGGATGTGGCTCAATCATATAAGAAGTAGGTCTCACAGGGGGTGTTTGATACTGACAAAGAAACAGACAAGTATGTTATGTAAGCCCATAGAGATGATGTTTTTTTCCTTGAACAATGCTTTTAATATCAGTTCAGAGGTAATTACTTGGGGGGGGGGGTATTGATTGCATACTTTGTACTGGAAAGTTTGGAGTTGCTAGAAGGGAGAAGTTGAAGATGAAAGTATTTGCAAGGATGTTAACTATATCTTCAGTGTTCAAGTGGGTGATACCATTACTGATAAGCTCAGTACAATGTTTGGTATTATTTCTGAAATTCTTTACATAATTAATGTGTTTGGCTATTATTTGCTGACGTGGCAATTTTTAAATGTGAAATTAGCTCTGCACAATTTCATCTTAGTCCTACCTCTTAGTAAACCCTTCTGAGCTTGATTATAACATGGTGCATTTTTATTCTATTTTTTGAGTATATGAGCTTTTCCTTTTATTGCAGGCAGAGGCATAGCTAGGGTGGGACAAAGGGAGCAGCTACCCTTGCCACAGAGTACTAGGGATGTGATTGGCAAATGCTGATCAGTCTTCAGTGCTCTACAAGCATTCACCTCTGAATGCTGGTATTGCATTTGTGGTCAGAACTGAAACTCTTAACACTCTTCATATGTGGTGTAAACTGTAGGGAGACTGTTAAATGGTCTTAAGTCATCACTGAGTACAAGTGAGCCCAAGGTAATCAGTATTGGAAAAATCTCTGAAGATGGTTGAGTTGTTTCTTGAACTTAAGTGAAACAATATGGTGAATAAAACAGGATGATAATCTGAAATGAAGAGTGAGGGTTGATGACCAGACATGGAATGTGCTGGTGAGGATGATTTTTGACTATGATGGTGCCTCAAGTGGGGGGTTATTATTTGATTAAGATAATTTGTTTTGATAAATTCAAGGAAATTTTGAGCATATTTATTTGTAGAAGTGCATGTGTGCCAATTTATGGAGAGGCACTTAATGTCCCATAGAAAGACACTGTTTAGTTTAATGGCAGTGTTCTGGTTTATTATTATATTGTGGATTCTGTAGTTGGCCAGGATGTGGTATGAAGTCTTGCTTACTGAAGTTAGGATATAAAGAAGATTGAGGTTGTTGACCTGGTCAATTAGTCAAGAGGTGATGGTGTTTTAGACAAAGGCAAACACTCCACCACCGTTGTTGCCATCTACACTTGCAACCTTAAACAAGTGGCAGGTAGAAAATATCTGTAGGGAGGGATTGCTGTCACTGCTTGGTTCCAGGTTTCCATGACATCACAAATATCCAAATTTTTTGGAGTTAGAAAGTCCTCAAGGGAGGGTATTTTTTGTTAGGATCCTAGCACTGAGTAGTGTTACACTGATATTTGCTAGATTTCAATTTGTATTTACTAGGCTGGAATCCTGAGTAGCCTGATATTGTGTAAACAGGTACTATGGAGGTAGAGTGTGTCTTATCCACTATGTGAATGCCCTAAGGAGATAGATGCTGGCCATCCTTGGTGAAACGGTGGGTGATGTCTTCCATCAGTCTCCAGACTGATGCACATTAGGTCACTTCAGAATGATGCCAATAACTTCACCCAGATTATTAAAGTCATCATCTTTTGCTGATATAGTGTCTTATTCTCTGTGATGGCAGGATACTGCTCAGAGAGCTCTATTGTGTAACACTTCATACAGTGTAAGGATGTGTATCAAAGTTATCCTCACCCACATAAATAATAACCATGTCATGGACATACTTGGGGGTGAATGGATTTCAGCAACTTGCTAATATGATGGAATTTAGCACTTGAGAGGCAGCTGACTGTTACCCTGTCTTTGTTTAGTCTTGTGGGTGGTGTATCAGTCTGCCAATTATATAGTCACCTATAACAATGACATTACCATGTTGAGGGGACGTTGAGGGGACTGCTTTAACCTGAGGGGCTTGGCCAAACTACTCTGATTACTGTTGTCTGTGGTGATGGTGGAAGAAGCTATATGTGGTATGGAAGCATTAGTGTCTTGCTGAGGTTTGGATGTGTGCCACATCAAAGAGTTTTTTCTGGTTGTGGAAGTGATTTTTGAGCATTGGAAGATTTTATGTTTGGCTTGCAATGTGAAGGTGTGGTGGTAGTGTGTGTGCTGATAAACAGTTTTTGGTAGAGGATGGCTAAAAGAGTGCCACATTAAGGGACCACTATGGTTAGAAACCTTGTTGAGCTGGAATGCATTCCTAATCTCCATACAGCACTCTAAGTGGTCAATATTATTTTACAATTTCTTCTATCATAAAAAGTAGAGGTTAATGGGGGCTGCATATTGATTAGGTTTTGTTTTTTCAATTGATCTTATCCCACTATTTGCCCCATGTCACCACAAGATGATATTAAATGTACCACATTCAAGGACCACTATGATCAGAAACTGAAAATAAATCATTATTTTATTGTATGTTGAGGTAGAATGCACTACTAATAACCCGTATGTCACTCTACGTGGTCATTATTATTTTATAGTTTTCCTAGCATAAAAATAGTCTTTGACAGTGACTGCTATATAATGGAGTTTTGTTTTCAGCTAAGACTTCTTTATCCTACAATATACACTGTGACCCCCATAAGATGATATTTTAATGAAAATCCTTTGATGCTATTATTTCCATTTTGATAGAAATGTAGCATAACAAATTATAACAAATTATTGTATATTTTCATTGCCTTTCTTTGATTTGTGAGATTTTTTGTTCTTTCCCATTTCTTTAGCAGATTTTCATAGTTTATTACCTGTATCAGGTACAAACAGTGGTCAAAAGAATGCTGTGTTAAAAAAGTAACAACTTGTTACATGATGAAATCTCACCTCCCAGTTAACATTCTATCAGCCAGAGATGTCACGTTTTTAGGCATTCAACCTGAACTGCACACTCAGCTATGACTGACAGCTGACTGTAACATAGCTGGCATTTCTCTTTGCAGCAATAACATTTCTGCTGTTTGATCCAGCAAATATTTATTTTATGACCCTACTTTGATAAAAAGAAGGCAAAAGGTATGGTTGTTTAAGTAAACTTTCCATGACAGTAGATGTTCAACTATTTATTTATTTATTTATTTATTTATTTATTTATTTATTTTACATTTGTTGACCGGGAAAGTCCGACTGGAGGGAGGTCCATTTACAGCGGAGTCCCGGGGAGAAAAGCTCCACTAATTCAACTACATGTTTGGTGGTAATATACACAATACTAGATATTATTTATAATACAAGATATAAAAACAATATGAAGAAGTGATTTCTATAAAACTAATGAAAGGACTACATTGTATCAATACAATCATCAGATATATCACATATGACAGTATGACCAGACAAACTTTGCTGATGCAGGTTTGAGCGTGAGCACAGGAAGGCCCTGTATGTCAGTTTTGAGGAGAAGTTAGTACTGTAGTATAGAGATAGAAAGCAGGATACAGAGTAGGTAGGAAGTATTTGGGTAGAGCAGGAAAGCATTTATGTGATGCAAGGACAGAGCCAGGAATGCAGGAGGTGTGATTTAAGTGATCTTTTGAACAGTGAGATAGATGGAGCTGATGAGATATTCTGGGGGAGATTATTCCATGTCTTTGCTATGGTATGAGCAAATAGAGATTTTCCTGCAGTGTTGTTGGCTTGAGTTATATGCAGCAGGGTTTTGTTGGATGAGCGGAGTGGACGGTTTGCTGAGTATTGTTTAAGTAGTTGGTTCAGGGCTGGAGTCTTAGGGGGATTCTTTAGGATGTTATAGGTGAGGACAAGTTGGTGGAAACTAATTAAATGAGGAAGTTCTAACCACTGTAATTCTTTTAGGGCAAGGCAATGATGGCTACGAAAAGCAGAGTTATTGGCGAATTTTGCAATCTTATTGTAACATGACTCTAGTTTGTTCATGTCTGTTTTCTTAATGTGGGTTAGGATAGGAGATGCATACAGTAGTGTAGACAGAAGATAGGTTTGGGCTAGGGTGATTCGTGCTTGGTCTGTTAGTAAGTGTTTGTGTTTATACAGTGTTCCTAATTTTTTATGTACTTTCTTAATAGTTTGGGAGATGTGGACATCGAAGTGGAGGTCATTATCTATTTCAATGCCAAGGAGTTTTGTGTGGAGGGAGGGGGAGATTGTGGTGCCATTTTTGGAAGTGATAGTGAAAAAGAGGGGTGTGGGTTTGTATTTGGTTGGGGAGAAAAGTAGTAGTTTTGTCTTGTTGGGGTTGGAATCAGTTGGATATCAGTAATCCATTTTTCAGTGGCGTTGAAGGATTCCTGGGTAAGATTTTGAAGAGTGGTAAGGGATGGGGCTGAGCAGATTAATGTGGAGTCATCCGCATATTGTATGAGTGATGCATGCAGTGTGGAGGTGTGTAGTCTATTAGTGAAAATAGTGAATAGTAATGGACCTAGTATTGAGCCTTGTGGAACACCTATGTTGGATGATAGTAAGGGTGATAGGGTTCCTTGCCATTTGACTGATTGTTTCCTATCAGAGAGAGAGTTTCTGAACCAAGCAGTTGTAGAGGGGGCAAAGGATAATGATGTTAGTGTGTGAAGTAGTAGGTTATGTGAGACCATGTCAAATGCCTTAGAGAGATCTAAGAATATGACAGATACAAAGTTGTTGTTATTTCTGAGTTGGTTAACCTGGTTAGTGAAAGACAGAAGAGCAGTGGTTGTACTGTGGTTTGGGCGGAAGCCGTGCTGGGTTGAGGAGAGGAGATTATGTGAGGTTAAGAAATGCATTGCTTGGGTATGAATACATTTTTCCAGAAGTTTGGACAGGGGGGATAGGATAGCAATGGGGCGGTAGTTTGATAGCTCGTAGGAGTTACCACCTTTGTGTAGGGGGATAATATGTGATTCCTTCCATAGATGAGGGATGTAAGCCTCTTTTATGGAGCAGTTAATCAGAATTGAGACAGGGTAGGCTAGAGATTCAGCTGCTAGTTTTAGGAAATTAGTGGGTAGGCCATCAGCTGCAAGAGTGGTAGGTTTTAATTTTGAGAGTAGCTTTTTGACTATGGAGGTTGGTATGGGAGAGAGGGTAAAAGGTGGTATATTACTATGGTCCTTAGTGGGGGTGGATATAGGGTTATTGCTAGATAGCTGAGTAGATAGTGATAGAATAGAGTCTATGAAATGATGGTTGAATTGAGAGGCTAAGCTGTCGGTAGTGGAATTTGTGTTGGGAGCTGGGGTAGTAGTTTTACCAGGTTTTAGAAGGGAGTTAATAGCATGCCAGAATTTTTGGGTTTTTTTAGAGTGTTTGTTTTGGAGATTAAGGAAGTAGCTTTGTTTGTCTAGCTTTGTTTGCCTTTTGGCTTGATTGCGAAGTTGTTGATAGTTCTTTCTATTTAAGCTAGTATTGTTCTTTTTCCAGATCTTCCAGGCATTATCTTTGGCTTGTAGTAAGCCTTTTGTGGTTCTAGTCAGCCAAGGAGCATAGTCTACCTTGGTTCTAAGTTTTCTAATGGGGGCTACTGTATTCAAAACATTCATAAAAGTACTATTGAATAGTTTAACTGCCTGGTCTAGTTCCAGAGTATGTAATGGCTGCCAATTACATTGTCGTAATATACTATTGAGAGTTTGTGGATTTACCTTGTGCTCGTTTCTAGTTTCCTTATACAGTATGGGTTTGGCTATGTTTAATTTTTTACGAAGAAGGAAAGTGGGGCAGTGATCGCTGAGTGAGTCTGGTAGACAGCCCGTGAGATAATTTTGACTAGGGAAATTTACTAAAGTCCAATCAAGAGTTGATTGTTTCTTGGATTTTTTTATCCATTCTGGTAGGTTCTTGAATTAGTTGAGAGAAACCGAATAAGTTAATATGGTTTGTGGGATTGCTAGAGTTACAGGATTGCCAATCAAGATTTAGGTCTCCTAACAGAATGGTTTCTTGTGGCAGGTTGATTGTAGCCCATTGTAAGATTTCCTCTATTGTTGCTGAGTTATTTCCTGGAAGGATATAACTACAAAGGATGTTAATTCTCTTTTTGTTGTTTAGTGATAGAACTGAGCCTAATGTTTCAGCATTTTGGAATTTGGGAAGTGGGGTTTGCAGAGGCTGGAGGTTGAGTGTGTTTTTAAATAGAATAGCAACTCCACCTCCCTTTTTAGCATTTCTGTCTAGTCTTAGGATGTTATAGCCTGATGGAAGAATTTCTTCGTTCCGGATGGAGGGTTTTAGCCAGGTTTCAGTAATAGTTAGTAAATCTGGGGAGTGTTGGGCTATGAATGTATGTAGGTCATGCAGTTTGTTTGTTATGCTTCTTGAGTTTAGGTTTATAATAAGTAGGTCTGATGTTTGTTTGTGTGAGAGGATGTTGTTGTATGGACCTGGGTTGGGGTGTATGTCTCCTGAGATTAGTAAACATTTTTTGTAGATTAGTTTGAGTTTTAAAGTATGTGCTAGGTCTATATTTGTTTTAGGTTGTGCTTGTTTTTTGATATTTTGAGTGGTAGGGGATTTATATATATATAAAATAATGAGCTGTCACTAAATAGTGTGGAGCAGATTGTGAAATGTTTGTGTGTGAGTGGGTAAGAATGTGTTGTGTGGAATGAGTTGTTTAATGGTATGCTAGTGGGTGTGGATGTGGTGAATGTTAGTGTGGTGAGGGTAAGAATTAGAGCTAGTGGTATAAATGTCATGGTTAGTGTTGCTACTAGAGATATATAGATAGGAAGTAAGATGGATAAGTTAGTGGCTGGGTGTCGATCTTTAGTTTGGCTACTGGGTGGGGTGATTGTCTTGGGTGTGTCTGTGTTTAATTGGAGGGAGGTGGTGATTGGTGTCAAGATTGGATTGGTTGTCAGGGTTAGCTATAAATGTAGATGCACTGGGGGTGGGTGGGATATGGGGGTAGGGTAGGGGAGCGGAGTGAGCCCGCAGGGCGAACGGAGCGGGAAGAGCCGAGAGGTGAGGTGGCTCAGGAGAAACAATCAGGGAACAGGACTGCAACTGCAGGTAAAGCTACGGAATGGGATTGTAACTTTTGTGGCTTCTGAACTAGTAGTGTGGTCAAGAACTATTGTAGTCCCTTCAGATAAGGAAAACAAAAACTAGGGAGAAAGAGAAGTTGTTAAGTAGAAAAACTTCTGTTAGGGG
This sequence comes from Protopterus annectens, assembly GCF_019279795.1. Classification (NCBI taxonomy): domain Eukaryota; kingdom Metazoa; phylum Chordata; order Ceratodontiformes; family Protopteridae; genus Protopterus; species Protopterus annectens. The sequence continues at coordinate 123,207,983 of NC_056738.1, read as the reverse complement.
CAGAGATGAATCCTAATTTGTAAGCCTTCAGGTGTAATATGAGTGGGTTTAGCAGGACTTTGTCTGGTAAGAATCTGCCACCTGGTGGCGAAGAGGGGGTGATTTCCAGCACTAGTATTCTGTGCCACACCTGTTGTGCTTTATGGGGTTATTAGGAGCAGACAGGGGATAACTATGGATTCAGGGGGCTTGCGGCAGGCTGCTATCACATACACTGGTAGGATGCTGGATAATAGTATAATACTGTTATAATATTGCCCTTAGAGCTACATACACTGAGTTGTCCCTGTATGATTTCAGTTGTGCCTTTTTCACTTTTGGAGGTTTTTGGTATGCCTGGGAGCAGGGTATCTTCAGACGTCCTCTCTATGACCGGAGGAATTCCTGACCAAAGTACTAACCTTATATGTTAAGGTTAGATAACTGATTACAGTGGATGTTCAAATAGATAGCTGTTGCAGTAGCCTAAGCTGTATGAGACATATCCTGTCAATTACTGGACCAGATGGTCAGCATCCAAAGCTTTAGGCTGCCTTCCACATGTCCTAGCCACTATAGAGCTCAGGAGAGCAGAATAAAGTCAATGACTTGGGCTCCAAAACTTGAGTACTTTCTTGCCTCAAAAAGGGAGGCTAGAGCCCTGCCAGATAGGAACAGAAATAAGAAAAATCTCACACACCCAGGCATAACAGCAAAAAACAGGGTGATGGAAGAAGGGTATGTCTGCTGTAATATTGATCTATCCAAACATCTCTCGTTAGGTAAATTTACATACACAGGTGTGCTATGTTCATCACTGGATCACTGTTGCAGTAGCCTAAGTTATATGGGGCAACTACTAAAGCTTAAAAGAAAGACAAGAGGAAGAAATATTTGAGTCCAGTAAATGCTGGATAATAGTACTAGCAAAGCCTGCTGTGGACCTAGAGGAGGAATCTAGTTTGTAGTGCTTCGTAAAGGTGTGTACAGATGACCATGTTGCTGCTTCTAGTATACTTCTGGAGTCCACCACAGAAAACCTAAAGAAGTAGACAAAGCTTCATTAGAGTGGGCAGTGACCTTGCCTAAAAGTGTCTTGTTATGATGAAAGTTACCGAAGGCAGTTGCATGAGACAACCATTTAGAAATTGCCTGAATGCTTTAGTTTTGTCAGCGGACATCCATAGTGTATAGGATTCTTCCCTATTTTTTGGTTATGAATAGAAAACAGGGAGATGAGTAGCCTGGCTGAAAGGAAACTCTGAAACCACTTTAGGCATAATGGAAGGATTTGTTCTGAAAGTTACCTTACCTTGTGAAAAGTGAGATAAGGTTGACTCACCGTAAGAGCTTCTAACTCAGTTATTCTTCTTGCAGAAATCAGAGCAATGAATAACACTATTTTCTAAGATAACAGCTTTAAACCAGCCTTATGAGCACTCCAAAGGAAAAAAATTAAAGCTTCTCCAGTACAAAAATTAAGATCCCTAAAAGCAGCCACCTATCATCTGTGCAACATTTCAAAAACTATTTCACTTAGGCAGAGTAGAAGTGTGTGTGTGTGTGTGTGTGTGTGTGTGTGTGTGTGTGTGTGTGTGTGTGTGTGTGTGTGTATGGAGGGGGGTAGGGGGAGACAAACAGAGATGGCCAGCAGGTGAATCTTGATATAAAAGTAAGAAAGGCCAAAGGAGTGCCACTGCGATCATCCACTAGACTCCTAGTTCAAACATACAAATCCAACTACTCAGCTGGGGACACTCTGTTTGCCAACTCTGTTGGAAAAATATGGAACAGACTCCCAGGTGACTTGACCCTAGAACCCTCACTAACTCAATTCAAAAACAAACTCAAGAAATATTTAAAAACTCATTGGTTATGTCCTTGCACTAACCCCGACTAGTGACCTCTCTATTTCTTAGGTGCCTTACCTTCAACTACTTCTAACTTTTTTCTCCCACTCCATTTCAGGAAGGGTCAATTGTATAACTGCTGCTCAATGTGTCTTAATCCTGAATGTAATAGTATGTATATATAACTTTGAAAATAATGCTATGTTTTGTAAAGTGTTTTATAATAAGTTAGTACTATATGTGCTAAATGCTGGTATTGCTTATGACTGTAATCTGCTTGAAACTAGCATTTACTAAATGTTCAATGTATATTATTATCTTGGAGCTTTTCTCCCCGGGCCTCCGCTGAAAATGGACATGTATCCAGTCAGACTATCCCAGTCAACAAATGTAAAATAAATAAATAGTAACTCAAACAAATACTGTACAACTGGTTTCTTCTGCACCTGAAAAAGATCCCGGTTCTTGCTTGGCACCAACTAGAAAATCTGATTTCTTAGCCTCCTTTAATACCTGCTGCACTTCCTCAGACAACAAATAAAGGTATTAAAAATCATAAATTTATTAATTATTAAAGTGCATTATAAATTATATAGAGTATTAACATTAAATTATCTAAGTAATGAATTTAAGAAACTGAAGGTTGGGGTTTATCAAACAACCCCTGACCTATGGGACTAAGTCCATCCTGTGACAAAGCTTGTGCTAATTGCCCTTGGCCCATTTGAAAAGAAGGAAGAAACTCTATTGGCTGGGCCAATAGGAAAGAGCCAGCATCATTTTTGATAAATCTCTCTGAAGCTTTAGAAGAATCCTGGTTATCTTAGGAAATGGTTGAAAAGACATACCAAAACATTCCATCCATTCAAATGGAAAGGCATCTGTCTTCCAGGTCTTTGTGCAATGAGTCCTGGAGTATAATATATTTAACTGTCTGTTGTGAATGGGGACAAACAGATCTACAGATATTCCCCACAACTGGATCAGTTCCTAGAAGACCATTGGGAGGATTTTCCATTCATCAGGGTCTATCCTGATCCTGCTCAGCTTATCTGCTCTAATATTTTGTTCTGACATAATTTAAGTAGCTTGGAGGGTCAAACTGTGCTGATGTGCTAGTTCCCAGGATTCCAAAGTTAATCTATAAAGGGATTACTATTTGGTTCCTTCCTGTTTGTTTATAGAAGAAGGCCTGGAATCCAAAGATGATTCAGAGATTTAAGAACATTTTTTGACATTTATATGCTTTAATTTTTCCTGATTATTCCATAAACCCTGGACTTTCACCCCCTTGGCTACAGCTCCCCAAACAACATCTGAGGCATTTGTGGTTACAGAGTGAATAGGGGCTAATAGAGAAAAAGGAAGAATTGGGTTGAGAGACAACTGATTCACCCATTACATCTTAACTGTCTTTTTACAAACTCCAGTACTGTGATTTGAAATGATAGGGCTGCTGGTGTTGGGTCCAAATTGATATGATGAACCATTGACTTTTTCTCATGTAAAGTCTGGCCAAAGAAATCTTGAGAATTGTAGAGACTGTGAAACCTGTAATCCTGATATAGTCTCTGGCAGATATCAATCTGGTTGGAAAATATCAGAAACTGTTCCTTGTAACATTCCACTTTGCACTGTGGAAGCAGAACCATCATGAGGGATGTATCCAGGAATCATCCTAGAAACACTATCCTGTGAGATGGAATGAAAGATTTCTCTGTATTCCCCTGAAATCCCAGACTGAGAAAAATGTTTTTTTTTTAACCTGAACCAGAGATTCTTGACAATGGGTAGGAAAAAAAGCAATCTGCGAAAACAAGGCAATCATTTAACTATGAAAACATGTGAATGCCCTGTAACCTGAAACAGACTATTACAAGAACCAGGCACTCTATATACACTAGTGGAGGTATTGACAATCCAAGGGGTAAAGCAGAGAACTAAAACAATCAACCAGAGACAAAAATAATAAAGTGTCTTTTAAATCCAAAATTATTAGAACACTAAGTGATGGGATAAGAGGTAACCGAGATTGTAGAAACAGCATTTTGAATTCTGGGATTTTGATGAATGAGTTTAGAAAAGAATCTATGACAGGTCTCCAGGTTCTTTCTTTGGCATCAGAGCAATTCTTTAAATCCCTCTCTCTATTTGATCTGGAGAAATAGGTTCTATAACCCCAAGATAGTATTTGATGTAGGATAGGAGGAAAAAGGGAGGAATGGAGTCTCACCTCCAGCTGTAGCCTTTTTGAATGATTCTGATGCCACAGGGGGAAGCGAAGACCTAGACTTTGGGAAAACCTTAGTAGATTGCCAGGGTGGGGAGTGGGGAAAACAGCATATGGCATATGCTCAGTCTCTTTTATTAGATTGTCCTTGGTTTTGGGAGGACCCACCCTTCTTTTTTGACCCTCCCTTCCATTGCTTTCCAAAATGTTGTTTGCCTATGCCTTGCTGGGATTTCTTATTCTGTTTCTTATAAAAGGGACCTAAACTGGCAGGAAAATTTCTGTTATATTTTGGCATGGAGGACTGAAACATTTGGATAACCCCCTGAATTAATTTTCCCCTTTCATAAAACCTTATAAAGACCTCAGCATAAGAAGGGCCAAAAACACTTCTTCATCCACGGGAGCTTTCAGAAGTGCAGTTTTGACATCCTCTGGTACATTCTGAGATCAACACCAGGCAAATGTTGTCATAACTGTCCCAGAGGGAGCTGCTTTAGAAACAGTGTCAGCAGATTCATAAGAACATTTGGTTACCTGAGATACAGATGATAAGATCATAACAAATTCATAGATGTCTTAGACTCTGAAAAAGGTGTGGGTGGGGGGGGGGGAGTTGTCAGCAATTAACTTTCTCATATTGTCAAAGGAATCCAGCAGAAACTTGAACATGTGAGCCCAACAATTTACTGTTCTGAAGACTAATGTTGAAGAAGTATAAATTTCCTTCCCAAATGCAAAGGCTTTTCCATTCTTATCAGAAGGAACATGGTTAGCTGCTATAAGGTGTTTGGCAGAAAATAGTTTTGTTACTGAAACCACTGCATTGTCGGATCTATGGTTTGAAAAAATATATTTGTAGGTCAGGGGATCCTTATCAGACTTTCTGGGGCCAGGTGGATGGCTGTCAGGCAAACTGCTGGCTGCAAGGTAAACATCATCAACAGCTACAGGTTGAGGAAAATTAATCTATAGCAAATCATAATATCTTTATTGTGACTCTAGTATTTTTTTTCTTCCAACTGAAATAATTTTGTAATTCTAGGAATAGTATCAGAAAAAGAGAACTCTTTAGGTGGGTGGGGGGGGGGGGGGGATGGTCTGAAGAAAATTTTTCCTCATAGTCAGATTTCCCATTCTGTGGAGTAGAAGCTTGAGGAACATGGTCTAAATATAATTCCTGCCCCTTAGATTGAGAATCAAAATCTGGGAGTGAGAGCGAGAGAGGAGAAAATCTGTTATTTTGTAATTGAAAGGATGACTCAGAATCTAGAGACTGAAAGACTTTAAATAACCTTTTGTAAAACCCAACCACTCCACCTTGTCAGTCTGACAGAGACATGTGAAGAAAAATGCTTAACTGTGTTTCCTTTTCCTGGCAGACACGCCAGAAAAATAGCACCCTGAAGAATGGTCCTTTCCTGAACAATCAATCTCAGTGGCTTTGTAAAAGGATCAACATCAACCCTTTCCTCCAATGCCAACAAGAGTGGCCCTGCCTTGCCTGAAAAGGGTAGCTGAACAGCCACAGGGGATGGACCTGTTTCTTGGTCACTAGTAGCTTCCTGATGAGCAGAACCAAAGGGACAGAGAAACCAATATGTTGTCCAAGGAACCCGATGTGGCCACAGTGGAGTCAGGACTGAAGCCTCTTGTGTTATTTTTCTCTTCTTGCAGATCAGAGAGGGAATGACTGAGGAGAAGGGAACCAGGTCCGTGTCTCTACAGAAAAAAGTGTCTTTGAATACTATTCTTCCCTTATGACTAAGAAAATGGTCTGTGGTAATATGTTTTAATGACAATCACTAAAACTACTAGTTCTCACGCAGAACAACAATTTTTGACCAAAAAATAAAACTTTTCAGTAACTAAAGATGGCAAAAGTGTAAGATATTCCTCAATGAGGTACTTAACTATCCAACTTTGAAGAAGCGCTAACTGACCATCAATCACTCAAAGCCCACATATGAGTGTTCTTCAATGGCAAGAAAATCCTGAGGTTTGGGTACCCTAACCACTGACTTTATACCACTTTAATCAAGCTATAGAGTGGTCGGGGTATATGGAAGGTGCTCTAGACTTTTGAAGCTGGCCAGTTGTCCAGTCCTTGGCAGGCTATATCTCATATAGCTTAGGCAAATGTTATCTAATGATGAACATCACCAGACTCCAGGGCCACTCTTTAATATTACTCTAACCCACTTAAAAAGGTAACAGAATTCAGGTTTTGCAGCAAAAAAACATGTTATAAACACATGGAAGTATGAAACTCAAATGTCTGGCATTATTGACGGATTGTAATGGTCTATGACCTAAGAGTGCTGTGATCAAGACCTCTAGACAAAGCCAGGTGGGAAGACAAAATTTCACCAGGGTGTCTTTTTAAATATTACTCAAATCCACTTAAGAAGGTAATAGAGCAACAGGTCTTGCATTAAGATTTTTTTTCCAAACAGAGAGAGGAATGAAACTCTAATGTCCAGCATTATTGATTGACTTTAATTACTCATTATTTATGATTGATGAGAAAAAAATAAGAATCATCAGAGACAGTTAAATTCAGGAACAAATAAGAGGTATGGTGGAGTGTGTGTGTGTGTGTGTGTGGGGGGGGGGGGGGGATGCCAAACTCATAATAAAAATCTGTAATCAAATAATAATTCCAAGCTCATAATAAAAATCTGTAATAAAAAAATGTAAAAATTGGACAGCAGATGGGATCCACAAGTAAGAAGAACAAAAGTGCTCATCTAGGTGACACGTGCTTTGTAAAAATTCCCTATGAATTAAGTCCTTAAAATGTGAGCATCTCATCTCCCTTTATATTTGAGTCAGGAACATTACCCCTTTCCCCATCCCTTTCACCACTGGTGACTGAGTCTTTGTCACCTTATTTATTAAAGATACAGGAAGATCTAGGATGTTATCAGATTGCCTATGAGGTGTAGGGCTGAGTCTTCATGTTTGCAGATACCTGTTTTTTTCATCCATGGACCCAGAAAAGGACTGTATACCATTTCCTTGAGAACTGGATGATTTTTGTAAGTTATCTAGGCTCAAGATAAATATGGTGAGGTCTGCAATGCTTTTCATTTCTCGATCTGCTAGAGAATTCTGATAGACTCACTCCCCCAATCCACTTTCCCATGGTATTAGCCAAATTTCGGTTGTGTAAGTAAACTTACCATAACAGTAGATGTTTGAATGACCACTGAAGCAGTATCTTTAGCTTTATGGGATATAGCCTGCTAAGGATATAACAGCCATCCATCTGCCAAAGCTTCAGGGCACCGTTCAATCACTCAAACTATTAGCTCAAGCTGAGCTGTCTTAGAAAGACATGTTTGAGTGCCAAGCCTTCCAGAGTGTTTATGCCAAAAAACAGAGGGAGGCTGAAGCCCTGACAAGGCCAATCCTAGGAAAGTAAAAATAAAAGTTCTCACCCTGTTAACAAAACTTACAGAAATAAGGGGAATGGAGGGAAGGAGGGAATAGTCACTGCAACAGTGATAACTGGGAACATGTTAACTTACACAACTGCACTATGTCCATTATTAGGAGCACTGCTGCAGTAGCCTTATTTATAAGGGTAGATGGCCATAACATAGACTAAATGACAGAAGAAAGGATGATGGTCCTTGAGCCCCAGGAGAATGGTCCAAGCAAAGGTTGTCCAAGACCGGAAGAAGGAATCTAGTTTATCATGCTCTGTAAAAGTATGCACAAAGGACCAAGTTGCTGCTTTGAGAATATTTCTAGGGTCCATCCCTTTCCAAAAAGCCACAGATGGAACCAAGATACTGTTAGAATGAGCCTAAACCCTGCCAGGAAATGTCATTTTGGTAGTTATAACAAAAGGCAATAAAATAAGACAAAGACTTGGAAATAGTTTGGTTTCACAAAGGTTGTCCTTTTTTTCTTACTTTTCTTACTTTCAAAAGAAATGAGCAACTGATCAGAGTTTCTGAAAGATTTTATTCTATCAAGATAGTACCCAAGTTGTATGTGGACACAAAGATAGCATGATTCAAATACAGAGCACCTTAAGAAATGTATGAAATCTGGATCTATAGAAATGTGATGACATATATCTCTTAAATTTAAGGTCCTGAAAAAAACTCAAATGGGGATTAGGAATAACAAGTTGTGAAGAGATAACATTTTGAATTTGGGCACCACCACAAACTGGTTCAGAAAGGAAAGATCCAGGATTGTTCTCCAAGAATCTTCTTTCTTTGACACCAGAAACATTCTTGAATATAATCATTTTCCTAACTGAGGAAGAGTGACAATTTCTATCACCCTGTGAGACAGAAGATGCTGACTTACAGGAGGGAAAAGAAGAGTTTGGTCTGGTAGATGAAAACCCAGCCACTGGGGATGCACAAACCAGTACATTTCTTTGTGCCGGTCCCAAGCCCGGATAAATGGGAAGGGTTGCATCAAGAAGGGCATCCGGCGTAAAACCTCTGCCAAAAATTACTGATGTGGAGAACTTTCATAATTACATACCGGATCGGTTGAGGCCTGGGTTAACAACGACCGCCACCAGTACTGTTAGCCAACAGGGTGCTGGCGGAAATTGGGCTACTGTTGGCCAAAGGAGAAGAGGAGGGTGAAGGCATGCCCGAAGGCAGGAAGAGAGGAAGAAGGTTAGGAGTGTAGCAGTGAGGGTAGGAACTTTGAATGTTGGCAGTATGACTGGTATAGGAAGAGAGCTAGCTGATATGATGGAGAGAAGGAAGGTTGATATATTGTGCGTGCAAGAGACCAGATGGAAGGGAAGTAAGGCCAGGTGTTTAGGAAACGGGTTCAAATTGTTCTATCATGGTGTGGATGGCAGGAGAAATGGGGTAGGGTTATACTAAAGGAACAATATGCCAAGAGTGTTTTAGACGTGAAGAGAGTGTCTGACAGAGTGATGTCTATGAAGCTCGAAATTGATGGTGTAATGATGAATGTTGTTAGTGCATATGCTCCACAAGTTGGGTGTGCGATGGATGAGAAAGAGAAATTTTGGAGTGAGTTGTGAGTTGTGAGTTGGATGAAGTTGTGGTGAGTGTACCCAAGGGTGAGAGACTAGTGATTGGAGCGGACTTTAATGGGCATGTTGGTGAAGTGAACAGAGGGGATGAGGAAGTGATGGGTAGGTATGGTGTTAAGGAGAGGAATGCAGAAGGTCAGATGATTGTGGATTTTGTGAAAAGGATGGACATGGCTGTGGTGAATATGTATTTTAAGAAGAGGGAGGAGCATAGGGTGACATACAAGAGTGGAGGAAGATGCACACAGGTGGATTATATCCTATGTAGGAGGGCCAGTCTGAAGGAGATTGGAGACTGTAAAGTGGTGGCAGGGGAAAGTGTAGTTAAGCAGCATAGAATGGTGGTCTGTAGGATGACGTTGGTGATCAAGAAGAGGAGGAGGAGTGTGAAAGCAGTGCCAAGGATTAAATGGTGGAAGTTAAAAAAGGTGATTGTGAAGTGGAGTTTAGGGAAGAGTTAAGACAGGCACTGGGAGGCAGTGGAGAGTTACTGAATAGCTGGGTAACTACAGGGAGACTGCTAGAAAGGTGCTTAGTGTGGCATCTGGACAGAGGAAGGAGGACAAGGAGACCTGGTGGTGGAATGAGGAAGTACAGGAGAGTATACAGAGGAAGAAGCTGGTGAAGAAGAAGTGGGATTGTCAAAGAGATGAAGAAAGTAGACATGAGTATAAGGAGATGAGGCGCATGGCAAAGAGAGAGTTGGCGAAAGCTAAGGATAAGGCGTATGGAGAGTTGTATGAGAGATTGGACACTAAAGAGGGAGAAAAGGACCTGTACCGATTGGCTAGACAGGGGGACAGAGCTGGGAAAGATGTGCAGTAAGTAAGGGTGATAAAGGATAGTGAGGGAAAGGTTCTCACAAGAGAGGAGAGTGTGTTGAGTAGATGGAAAAAGTATTTTGAGAGGCTGATAAATGAAGAGAATGAGAGAGAGAGAAGGTTGGATGATGTGGGGATAGTGAATCAGGAAGTGAAACAGATTAGCAAGGAGGAAGTAAGGACAGCTATGAAGAGGATGAAGAATGGAAAGGCTGTTGGCCCAGATGACATACCAATGGAAGCATGGAGGTGCTTAGGAGAAATGGCAGTGGAATTTTTAACTAGATTGTTTAATGAAATTTAGGAAAGTCAGAGGATGCCTGAGGAGTGGAGAAAAAGTGTTTTGGTATCTATCTTTAAGAATAAGGGTGATGTGCAGAGTTGCAGTAACTACAGATGGACAAAACTGATCAGTCACAGCTTGAAGCTATGGGAAAGAGTAGTAGAAGCTAGGTTAAGAAGGGAGGTGATGATTAGTGATCAGCAGTATGGTTTCATGCCAGGAAAGAGCACTACAGATGCAATGTTTGCTCTGAGAGTGTTATTGGAGAAATACAGAGAAGGTCAGAAGGAGTTGCATTGAGTCTTTGTAGACTTGGAAAAAGCATATGACAGGGTGCCTAGAGAAGAGTTGTGGTATTCTATGAGGAAGTCGGGAGTGGCAGAGAAGCATGTAAGAGTGGTACAGGATATGTACGAGGGCAGTGTGACAGTGGTGAGGACTGCAGTGGGAGTGACAGATCCATTTAAGGTGGAGGTGGGATTACATCAAGGATCAGCTCTGAGTCCTTTCTTATTTGCAGTGGTGATGGACAGGTTGACAGATGAGATCAGACAGGAGGCCCCATGGACTATGATGTTTGCAGATGAGATTGTGATCTGTAGTCAGAGTATGAATCAGGTTGAGGAGACTCTGGAGAGGTGGAGATATGCTCTAGAGAGCAGAGGAATGAAGGTCAGCAGGGCTAAGACAGAATATAATTGTGCAAATGAGAGGGAGGGTAGAGGAATGGTGAGGATGCAGGGAGTAGAGTTGGTAAAGGTGGACGAGTTTAAGTACTTGGGATCAACAGTTCAGAGTAATGGTGAATGTGGAAGAGAGGTGAAGAAGAGAGTACAGGCAGGGTGGAATGGGTGGAGAAGAGTGTCAGGAGTGATTTGTGAAAGACGGGTACCAGTAAGAGTGAAAGGGAAGGTCTACAAGAGGGTAGTGAGACCAGCTATGTTATATGGGTTGGAGACAGTGGCATTGACAAAAAGGCAGGAGTCAGAGCTGGATGTGGCAGAGTTAAAGATGTTAAGATTTGCACTCAGTGTGACTAGGATGGATAGGATTAGGAATCAGTATATTAGAGGGTCAGCTCATGTTGGACAGTTTGGAGACAAAGCAAGAGAAACGAGATTGCTTTGGTTTGGACATGTGCTGAGGAGGGATGATGGGTATATTGGGAAAAAGATGCTAAGGATGGAGCTGCTAGGTAAGAGGAAAAGAGGAAGGCCTAAGATAAGGTTTATGGACGTGGTGAGAGAGGACATGCAGGTGGTTGGTGTGACAGAGCAAGATGCAGAGGATAGGAAGAAATGGAAAAAGATGATCCGCTGTGTCGACCCCTAACGGGAAAAGCCGAAAGATGATGATGGTCTGGTAGATGAAGAGAAATCCCTCAAAAAGGAGGGAGAGACTCCCACTTCCATCTGTAACCTTGATGGACAGTTTCAGACAGATGGATTGTGAAAGTAATATTTTGCCAAAGAGAGAAATGGACGTTCAAACTTGTTTGCCAGGGTGGGAAGGATTGGTGGGTGGGGGATTCTTGTGGATAGTCATTCAGACTTATTAGACTGTCCTTTACTCTGGGAGACTCCTCCATTCTTTTTGGAGTCTCCATGCAGTAGGTTTTAAACATTTGCATACCAGAAGTTTGCTGAGTTTGTTTATTTTGCCTTTTAAAGAAGGCTGTAGGGATAGCCTAATTCCCTTGACAAATTTGAAGAAGGAAGGCTGAAAAATCTGACAGATTGCTTGAATTAGCTTACCTCTCTCATCACACTTTTTAAGGACCTCTGCAGCAGGTGCAAAAACCATCTATCCAAGGGAGAATTTAAAATCTCATCCTTTATATCTTTTGGAAGGTTTTGAGAATTCAACCAAGCAATCCTCCTCATAACAATTCCTGTGGAAACAGCCCTGGAAGTGGTATCATCATAATCATAAGCATATTTTCTCTCTCTTTCCATTCACTCTCCAATCTCAAATATACTATTACCCCTCCATGCATAATATTTTCCTAACCTACTAATGACCAGTAGCTATATAGTTTGAAATGTTAAACTTACAATTGAGTTTATAACAAAAATATTGACTTTATGTAAATGTTGAAATTTCTATATTGAATTATGTCTTTTCATTTTTGTAACATTGTGACAAGCCAATTGCAAATATCATGGAGTTTATCTGTAAATGTTTAATTAGCTGTATGAACTATGCCCTTTTGTAACATGTGAAATGTAACTTGCAGTTATTGTGGAGCTTTTCTCCCCTGGCCTCCACTGAAAATGGGCTCTTCTTGGCCCAGTGGACTTCCCAGGTCATCAAACTTAAATACATTTCAAAGTGTAAGTAGCCACTTGACACAAAAGCAATCAAGTTACAAAAATATTTTTCCTTAGAGAAAGAAACACAAGCCACAATATTCCTTATGTTCTCAAACAAGACAAGCATAAACTTTTACATATGAGCTTGACACATGAGAATTCTAAAACTGTGTTGCAGAAGAATATACATTTTCCCATGCCAATCAAAAGCCCTTATATCCTTGTCAAAAGGATAGGGATTGGTATCAACAAGATATCTGGCAGAAGTTGGGTTCACTAAAGCAATAGCTGCTGGGTCCAATCTGGGATGAGTATATAAATTTTATATTTATATTATAAAACTTAAATGCTTGAGAAACCTTAAGCAATCTATAAACATTCTTGGTGGCAGCAGGCTGACTTTAATAAGTTACAGGCTGTGACAAAAACATTTTCGAATGTTGAAAAAAAAAACACGAGGAGTTAGAGAACTTTCTGGCAAATCCAGTTGTAATAAATCATCAGGGACAGAGCAATGCCATTATTTTCCACTAAAACAAATGATTCATTTTGGAAATAGTTTCATATAAAGAGAATCCTTCAGAGACTGGTAGGATTTGGACTCTCCTCAGAATATGAATCAGAATCTTGAGGAAACGTAATAGAATCTGACCCTTCAAAATAATTTTGTAGTACAAAACTTGAACCTCTCTAGAAAATTATTAACCTCTTTTTCTTTTACCTTAAACAGCTAAACTGGAATGGTCAGGAGCCTGAGCTAAACCTGGAGCCAAGTTCAATAAATCACTCCTTTCTAAAGTGGCAGAGACAGGATAAGAAATATGTCCAAGTTGTTTCTTTTTGACAGGAATTTCTGATGTAGCAGATCTACTTTTGCCAGGAAAAAACTCCCTAGGGATAGGCATAGCATTCTGACAAGACAGAGTGGTATTTTTTGTTCCTTCTCTCAAGACTGACAAGAGTTGCTCTCCCTTGCCCACTAAGGGCACTCTAAAAGCTGCAAAGGATATGTCTAACTTACAGTCCATGGTAACTGTAGGGATTACACCAAGGAGAGCATAGGAAAGAGAGGAATGGACTGAGGATCCACAAATGTCCAGATGTTGTAAATTCCTGCTGGCGAAGGCCACAAATGTTTATTTCTGAATAAACTTAGTTTATTATTTCATTTGATTATCTGAACTGTTGCCTTTGCATTAGTTTTTCATCACTCTTGATGAAGATGTTATAGTTATGATTTTCTGCATACAGCTGTTATTATAATTGTTAAATGGACATTTACAGTAATCTTATTTTATGTGTATTCTGTATTTGTAACATATGTCATTTTATTGATACATATTTGAGTAACATCCGTTTTTACATCTGGAGTATAAATGGCTAGTTTTCATGAATGTACTGAAAAATTATAATGTATAATTATATGTCATTATGATGCTTTTTGTGATCTACAGAACTGTTCTGTTTCTGTTAACTTGCATGTCAGTTATAACAGGACAAGCTTCGCATATATGTAGTCTTACCCATTTCTCAACTGTTATACAACTGTTGAGTTAGTTGAGTTGAATTTTGGAGCACTTGTTTCTCCACTGCATCATCCCATGGCCTTCCTACCCAGTACACCACATCCATCCTGGGTATACAGACTTTCCAGTTTCTTCCCCGGATTTCCTCCAATGCAGTTGGGGCCAGTCATGGAACCTAAAGGTGTGTCAATCCCTAACTTCTGCCAGTGGGTATTTTAACTTAAGCCAGATCCTGTTATTCTCCCTCTCCCAGCATGGTTGCAGTGGAGTGATCCTAAGGGTGGGGATGTGCAGAGTATTGCCCTGCCTCTGCAACAGCTCAGACATGATAACCACTCCTTCCCCTCCTTTGGCACCACCCCTCAACACAATGTCCCCAGGCTCCAGTAGAGATTATTGCAGGGAATACCCACATGTCCAGGCAATCTCCCACCCCAGGGTGGGTGTTTCCATCCTTCCATGCTACTCTGTCAGTCACCTGAGCAGCTAACTGAAACCAGGTCAGCTGGGCTATAGTAAAGGCTTTATTCATCTATGCCACTGGAGTATATGGTATATAAATATATATAATATATATATAGTAAGTGCTCTTGAGTTGAAATCAACTCATGTGACTCTATGGTTAGACCCTATAGGGTTCTTGTGGTAAATTATGGAAGTAGATTTCCAGTCTTTTCTGGAGAGCAGATTGTGCTGCTGCCCAGTTGTGCCCTCTACCAACTGGTAATCCTGCACCTTAACCTCTGTGCTGTTGGGCTTGACACACACACACACACACACACACACACACACACACACACACACACACACACACACACACACACACACACACACACACAGTCACACACACTCACACAGTCACACTCACACACACACACAGTCACACTAACACTCACACTCTGTGCTTGCATATAGGGGCCTGCAGAGGGGAGAAGGGAGGTTGCCCCTGCTTAAATCACTGTTTTTATATGTACTGGGGCTACACTTATTAAACTGCATTTTTGCTAATTAAAATGCAGTTTTGATTGTTTAGATTCATTGATGTGAAGACATATGTTCTGTAATTGTTATTTTATGTATTTATATGAGACTGAGTGGGTGGGAACTGACATTCTGCAATCCTGAGTCATATCATGTTTTACATTTTCTTCAAATGGGAGATGAGAAAGATCACTAATGACATTAGAGCTCATCTTATTTATATAATTTTAATAATTTATTTTTATTTATTTATTTTCATTTGTTGACCGGGCTAGTCTAACTGGATATATGTTCATTTTCAGTAGAGGCCCGAGGAGAAAAGCTCTGAGAAAAAAATTTATTATACATAGAGTCTACAAAAAACAGTGGCAAAAAACACAATACAATTACATAAGTATGAAACTGATTAGTAATGTTTTAGCAACATTTTTAAAGTTACAAATAGTAAAAAACATATTGGTTTAATCAAGTTGTATAAAAAATAAACAAAAAACATTTAATGTACATGAGTTTATGCAGCAAAGTAAAAAGGGAAAAGAAAAAATGTAATTGATTCAAAGAAAAAATGTAGAGGCTAGAGAAGTACCAGAAAAAACATGTTTTTAGTGGATACTTATTTAGAGAAAGGGAGAAATAGTATCAGTCAGGATTGGAGTAGGGGCAGGTCCATTTGTTTTTAATGAATATTTTCAATTGTTTTTTGAAAAGGTTAGTGGAAGTAAGGGATGAAATTTCTCTTGGAAGTTTGTTCCAAGTATTTCCAACAGCACTGGAAAACAGGCAGTCCCCAGATTTGTTGTTGGATTTTATGGTGGCTACTTGTAGTTTCTTAGTGGATCTTAAGGTTGGAAGATTTTTATAGGAGTTAAAAAGGTTACAGAGTATGGGAGTATTTGTAGGATGATGTAAAATCTTGTGGATAAAAATAAGTTGCTGGAAAAGAAGTTGGTTTTGTACTTCTAGCCATCCTAGAAGTTTAAGATTATGGCAATGGTGGGCATGGAAAGGGGCACCGGTGTCAAGTCTGGCTATGTTGTTGTAGGAGGTTGCTAGTTTATTCAGATTGCTTTTGGATAGGTTAGTGTAGATAGGGGAGGCATAGAGAAGGGTGGAAATGAGGTGGGTTTGGGCAATAGAAATCTTAGCTGAGGCTGTGAGAAAGGGTTTGATTCTATAGAGGAATCCAAGTTTTCTGTTAACTGATTTAATAGTTGAGTTAATGTGTGTGTCAAAGTTGAGATTGTTATTTATTGTAATACCCAGGAGTTTAGTGGTGGTGTTGGGAGCAATTTCTGTGCGATTATTTGATATAAGTATGACATTTATGGGTGAGGGGACTTCTGTGTGGGTGTAAACAGTAATAATTTAGTTTTTTTGGGGTTAAGGAGGAGATATCTTTGATGGAACCAGTTTTCTGCTAAGGTAAAGATTGTTTGTGTACTGGTTTACAGTTGTGCCGGGGAGGATGTTGTACATTACAAGGTCAAATCATTGGCATACTGAATGCATGTAGTTTGGGGAATAGGTTCATAGGTTGGTACTAGGCTATCAGCTCTAGGGCCTATACAAGCCTAGCCATAACAATTCCCTGGCTATTTCTTCCCACACTATTTACTTCCCTGGACCCTTGTCTAGCAGGGTGACTGACGTGATCCCTGAATTTCCTTTCTCCCATCCAATCGTCAAGGTTCCTTTTGAAGAGGGCCAAAGAGGCACTCTGCTTGACATGTATGGGCAATCTATTCCAGAGTCGGGGGAGTCTCTGGGTCAGGAAACTATCCCTCCAGCATGTTTTGTTTATTGTGATGACAATGTTTAGATCCCTGGAGCGTGTGGCTCTGAAGGATTGGGATTTCTTTAAGTGTAGCATGTCCAACAGCTCTGGGTTTGACATGACCTTGTATGTTAAGCAGAGATCGCCTCTGAGTAGACGATATGCGACAGAGTATAGCTGGAGTTTTTTAAGGCGGTCAGCGTAGGGCATCTGCTTTAGGCCTGTGATTGGAGGTTTTCAGATCATTAATGAAAATAGTGAAGAGGAATGGTCCAAGAATTGATCTTTGTGGGACTCCAAGGGTGATTGGAAGCTGAGAGGATAAGTTGTTGTCCCACAGGACTGCTTGTTTTCTGTTATCTAGGTAGGATTGGAATCATTGTACTAATTGAGAATCAAGAGAAAGTGATTTAAGTAAACCTATCAATAGTTGGTGGTTAACCATATCAAAGGCCTTTGCAAGGTCTATGAAAAGTGCAGAAGATAGCAGGTTAGAATTCCTATTTTTATTAATGCAGTCTGTAAAGGATAGAAGAGCAGTTGTGGTACTATGGTGTGGCCTGAAACTGTGTTGGCAGTCCACTAATAGGTTATTTTGGAGGAGATGATGAGTAGCTGACGGTGGATACATCTCTCCATAATTTTTGCTAGGGGAGAGAGAAGGGCTATGGAGCGGAAGTTTGCTAATTCATTTGAGGTACCTCCCTTATGCAAAGGGATGATATGAGAGACTTTCCAGATGGATGGGACATAGGATTCAAAAATGGTTCTGTTTATTAAGATAGAAATAGGGTAGGCAAGTACACCTGCTGCAATTTGCAGGTATTCGGCTGGGAGGAGGTCAGCTGATGGTGTACATGGTTTAAGTTTTAGAAGCAGGGAGTGTATGAGAGATGTTGGAACAGGCTGAAGGTTGAGTGTTTGGTGCAAGGTGGTTAGTGAGGGTACTTTGGTGGTGATTGCAGGTGGCAAGGTATTGGCTAGTGATTGGACTGTTTCAGAGAAAAATATATTAAAGGTGTCAGCAATTTGGTTGGGAGAAGTTTGAGTTAAGTTAGAGGGGGGTAGGTGTTTTGGACTGTCCTGGGTGGAGTAGTTTAGTGATTCCTGACCAAACCTTTTGTGGGTTTTGCTGTTGAGTTTGTTGGAGTTTTAGGTAGTAGTTCTTTTTGTCAAGGTATATAGATTTTTTTGTGGTATTACGAAGTTGTCTAAATTTTAGGTGGTCAGTTGGGTTTTTAGTTTTTCTCCATTTGGACCAGAGTTTATTTCTTAGCCAAATGTTTAGCCTGGTATCCTTAGAGAGCCAGGGAGCTGGTTTGTTTTTTATTCTGACAGTGCAAGTGGGAGCATGGTGATCTAGGATTTGCAAAAATGCTTTGTTAAAAAATGAAACAGCTTCGTCAAGAGGTAGGTATTTTAGGGGAGACCAATTACAAGCTTTGAGCTCAGCTTGGAAGTTAACTGGGTTGAGATTTTTCTTGTTTCTGGTAGTTCTAAAAGCTATTTGATTGTGAATGTGGGTTTTTTTGCCTAGAAATGAAAGTAAGAGAATGGTCGCTTATATCATCTGGGAGTATACCTGTTTTATAGGCAAGGGGGTTACTATTTACTAGTATCCAATCTAAGGTGGTTTGTTTCTTGCTAGGTTTCTGGTTTCTGGTAGGGAAGGTAATGGTTTGACGTAAGCCAAAGATATTTATATGAGTAGTAGGGTTGGAAGAGGTACAGCCATTCCAGTCAATATTAAAGTCTCCAAGGAGTATGGTTTCTTGAGGTAGGGACCTGGAAAGCAAGGTAAGGGTATTTTCAAGAGTGCTAATGTTATTTCCTTGAGGGATATATGAGCAAAGAATATATGAAGCTTTATTTGAATTAATTTGTTGTTGTCCCACAGGACTGCTTGTTTTCTGTTATCTAGGTAGGATTAGAATCATTGTACTAATTGAGAATCAAGAGAAAGTGATTTAAGTAAACCTATCAATAGTTGGTGGTTAACCATATCAAAGGCCTTTGAGGGGTCTATGGAAAGTGTAGAAGATAGCAGGTTAGAATTCCTATTTTTATTAATGCAGTCTGTAAAGGATAGAAGAGCAGTTGTGGTACTATGGTGTGGCCTGAAACCGTGTTGGCAGTCCACAAATAGGTTATTTTGGAGGAGATAATGCAGTAGTTGACGGTGGATACATCTCTCCATAATTTTTGCTAGGGGAGAGAGAAGGGCTATGGGGCGGATGTTTGCTAATTCATTTGAGGTACCTCCCTTATGCAAAGGGATGATATGAGAGACTTTCCAGATGGATGGGACATAGGATTCAGAAATGGTTCTGTTTATTAAGATAGAAATAGGGTAGGCAAGTACAACTGCTGCAATTTGCAGGTATTCGGCTGGGAGGAGGTCAGCTGATGGTGTACATGGTTTAAGTTTTAGAAGCAGGGAGTGTATGAGAGATGTTGGAACAGGCTGGAGGTTGAGTGTTTGAGGCAAGGTGGTTAGTGAGGGTAATTTGGTGGTGATCGCAGGTGGCAAGGTATTGGCTAATGACTGGACTGTTTCAGAGAAAAATATATTAAAGGTGTCAGCAATTTGGTTGGGAGAAGTTTGAGTTAAGTTAGAGGGGGTAGGTGTTTTGGACTGTCCCGGGTGGAGTAGTTTATTGATTCCTTACCAAAACTTTTGTGGGTTTTGCTGTTGGGTTCATTGGAGTTTTAGGTAGTAGTTTTTTTTTGTCAAGGTATATAGATTTTTTGTGGTATTATGACGTTGTCTAAATTTTAGGTGGTCAGTTGGGTTTTTAGTTTTTCTCCATTTGGACCAGAGTTTATTTCTTAGCCAAATGTTTAGCCTGGTATCCTTAGAGAGCCAGGGAGCTGGCTTGTTTTTGATTCTAACAGTGCAAGTGGGAGCATGGTGATCTAGGATTTGCAAAAATGCTTTGTTAAAGAATGAAATGGCTTTGTCAAGAGGTAGGTATTTTAGAGGAGACCAATTACAAGCTTTGAGCTCAGCTTGGAAGTTAACTGGGTTGAGATTTTTCTTGTTTCTGGTAGTTCTAAAAGCTATTTGATTGTGAATGTGGGTATTTTGCCTAAAAATGAAAGTAAGAGAATGGTTGCTTATATCATTTGGGAGTATACCTGTTTTAAAGGCAAGGGGGTTGCTATTTACTAGTATCCAATCTAAGGTGGTTTGCTTCTTGCTAGGTTTATGGGTTCTGGTAGGGAAGGTAATGGTTTGATGGAAGCCAAAGATATTTATATGAGTAGTAGGGTTGGCAGAGGTACAGCCATTCCAGTCAATATTAAAGTCTCCAAGGAGTATGGCTTCTTGAGGTAGGGACCTGGAAAGCCAGCTAAGGGTATTTTCAAGAGTGCTAATATTATTTCCATGAGGGATATATGAGCAAAGAATATATAAAACTTTATCTGAATTAAATTCGAGCTTAGATGTAAGAATTTCAGCATAATTAGGTGATGGTGGATGTATATCTAGTGATGTGACCTTCAATTCAGATTTGAACAGTATTGCAACCTCAGCACCCTTTATATTAAGATGGTCAAGTCTGGGAATGTTATAACCTGGTGGGATAATGTAATTGTCTTTAGTTGAGGGTTTAAGCCAAGTTTCAGTAAAGCATAAGATGTTGAAGGAATAGGTGTCTAATAGGGTGTGTAGCTGGGTAATTTTATTGTTTACACTACGTATGCTGAGGTGACCTATTAGTTTGGGCTTTTTGGGAGGGTGAGAGGAGTGGTAGTATTGGCTGATGAAGTTTTATGGGAGGTAAGGTTAGGACCAGGGTTTGGGTGGATGTCACCATGTAACAGTAGAGAATTATGAGGATTAAATGATAGTTTTATAAGTTTACTGACAGATAGGTCTGCTTTTTTCATTTGGAGTTATTTAATATGGGTTAGCCTATGAAACTGTGGAAGAAGGTAGGATGAACAGGATGTTATGTTACTATGTGTTAGATAGGTTATTGGAGAGAGGGGGTTTGTTTGTCTTACGGGGTGTTGAAAAATAGCAAATGTTAGGGATTCATAGTGAGTTAGGCTATGAGATATCAGTAGAGAGGTATTCCCAATTGATAAGAGAAGAAAGTTCAGGTGTGTTGGTCAGGAGTGACTATACATAGTGGGGGTATGGGGTGGGGAGAGAGCTATTTGGAAGAAAAAGACAGAGACCAGTTGAGACCAGTTGAGTGGTGGAGCTGTTTGAGGGAATATCAGGTGTTGAACAGTTTAGGGTTAACAAGAAGGAGCCAAGCTTGTTAATAGATAAATAGCAAATGGCGTGGGCTTGGTTGAGGAGGGTTGGGCGTGTGGCTATGGAAGTATAAAGTAAGGTGCAGTTGGGGTGGGTGGAATTTGGGGGTAGGGTAGGGAAGTAGAGTGTGGCAGCAGGGCGAACGGAGCGGGTAGAGCCAAATGAAGGACAAGCCACAAGTGAACAAGGAACAATTTGTAGCTATAGAGGATTTCTGCTACCAGGTAAGTGTTATTGTAGATTGTTAGTGTAGACAGCAGTTGCTAACAGTACTATGGTCAGGGTAAAAGATATAAAGGGTGAATTAGGAGAGGATAGGGATAGAAGCTGGGTAGGAGAGCTTGAAACAGAAAGGTTTAACACAATTTATTTTAAAATTACAAAGTATCCCTCTAGTCCTGGTATAGGGTACCCCCTAGTGGCTATAGTAGGAATGGCTGCAAATGTTACTTAATTAAGGGAGTAATAGATAGCAATATTAGAAACTAAGGTATGGGCTGGGCAATGGGAGCAGTCTGCGGTCAGCCGCTATCACACTCTGGCAGAGCAAACCACCAAGCACATATCCTCACTACATTTAAAATAATGACATTAAAAATATAGGTAGGCAACATACACTGATAGTACATTCTTAGGAGGATATCACTCCAACAGGCACCTTGAGGGAAGTGGCGTCTTCTCAGAAATAGTTGGTGGTGTTAACTTTCCGGAGGTTGCTGAGATTTTAAGTTGTCAGTAGAGGGATGTTAGTATCATTCCTGGGCAGGATAGAGTGGGAGCCTTCAAGTAGTGGAACTGATAGTATATTCTTAGGGGGATATCACTCCGACAGGCACCTTGAGGGAAGTGGAGTCTTCTCAGTAATAGTTGGTGGTGTTAACTTTCCAGAGGTTGCTGAGATTTGTAGTTTTCAGTAGAGGGGTTTTAGTGTCTTTCCTGGGTAGGATAGAGTGGGCGCCTTCAAGTAGTGGAACTGATAGTATATTCTTTGGGGGATATCACTTCGACAGGCACCTTGAGGGAAGTGGTGTCTTCTCAGAAATAGTTGGTGGTGTTAACTTTCCAGAGGTTGCTGAGATTTTTAGTTGTCAGTAGAGGGATGTTAGTGTCTTTACTTGGTAGGATAGAGTGGAAGCCTTCAAGTAGGGGAACTGATAGTATATTCTTAGGGGGATATCACTCCGACAAGCACCTTGAGGGAAGTGGCGTCTTCTCAGAAATAGTTGGTGGTGTTAACTTTCCAGATGTTTATGAGATTTTTAGTTGTCAGTAGAGGGATTTTAGTGTCTTTCCTGGGTAGGATAGAGTGGGAGCCTTCAAGTAGGGGAACTGATAGTATATTCTTAGGGGGATATCACTCCGACAGGCACCTTGAGGGAAGTGGTGTCTTCTCAGTAATAGTTGGTGATGTTAACTTTCCAGAGGTTGCTGAGATTTGTAGTTTTCAGTAGAGGGGTTTTAGTGTCTTTCCTGGGTAGGATAGAGGGGGAGCCTTCAAGTAGTGGAACTGATAGTATATTCTTAGGGGGGATATCACTTCGACAGGCACTTTGAGGGAAGTGGTGTCTTCTCAGAAATAGTTGGTGGTGTTAACTTTCCAGATGTTTCTGAGATTTTTAGTTGCCAGTAGAGGGATTTTAGTGTCTTTCCTGGGTAGGATAGAGTGGGAGCCTTCAAGTAGGGGAACTGATAGTATATTCTTAGGGGGATATCACTCCGACAGGCACCTTGAGGGAAGTGGCGTCTTCTCAGTAATAGTTGGTGGTGTTAACTTTCCAGAGGTTGCTGAGATTTGTTGTTTTCAGTAGAGGGGTTTTAGTGTCTTTCCTGGGTAGGATAGAGTGGGAGCCTTCAAGTAGTGGAACTGATAGTATATTCTTAGGGGGATATCACTTCGACAGGCACCTTGAGGGAAGTGGTGTCTTCTCAGAAATAGTTGGTGGTGTTAACTTTCCAGAGGTTGCTGAGATTTTTAGTTGTCAGTAGAGGGATTTTAGTGTCTTTACTGGGTAGGATAGAGTGGGAGCCTTCAAGTAGTTAAACTGATAGTATATTCTTAGGGGGATATCACTCCGACAGGCACCTTGAGGGAAGTGGAGTCTTCTCAGTAATAGTTCGTGGTGTTAACTTTCCAGAGGTTGCTGAGATTTGTAGTTGTCAGTAGAGGGATTTTAGTGTCTTTCCTGGGTAGGATAGCGTGGGAGCCTTCAAGTAGGGGAACTGATAGTATATTCTTAAGGGGATATCACTCCGACAGGCACCTTGAGGGAAGTGGCGTCTTCTCAGAAATAGTTGGTGGTGTTAACTTTCCAGAGGTTTCTGAGATTTTTAATTGTCAGTAGAGGGATTTTAGTGTCTTTCCTGGGTAGGATAGAGTGGGAGCCTTCAAGTAGGGGAACTGATAGTATATTCTTAGGGGGATATCACTCCAACAGGCACCTTGAGGGAAGTGGCGTCTTCTCAGTAATAGTTGGTGATGTTAACTTTCCAGAGGTTGCTGAGATTTGTAGTTTTCAGTAGAGGGGTTTTAGTGTCTTTCCTGGGTAGGATAGAGTGGCAGCCTTCAAGTAGTGGTACTGATAGTATATTCTTAGGGGGATATCACTTCGACAGGCACCTTGAGGGAAGTGGTGTCTTCTCAGAAATAGTTGGTGGTGTTAACTTTCCAGAGGTTGCTGAGATTTTTAGTTGTCAGTAGAGGGATTTTAGTGTCTTTACTGGGTAGGATAGAGTGGAAGCCTTCAAGTAGGGGAATTGATATTATATTCTTAGGGGGATATCACTCCAACAGGCACCTTGAGGGAAGTAGCGTCTTCTCAGAAATAGTTGGTGGTGTTAACTTTCCAGATGTTTATGAGATTTTTAGTTGTCAGTAGAGGGATTTTCGTGTCTTTCCTGGGTAGGATAGAGTGGGAGCCTTCAAGTAGGGGAACTGATAGTATATTCTTAGGGGGATATCACTCCGACAGGCACCTTGAGGGAAGTGGTGTCTTCTCAGTAATAGTTGGTGATGTTAACTTTCCAGAGGTTGCTGAGATTTGTAGTTTTCAGTAGAGGGGTTTTAGTGTCTTTCCTGGGTGGATATTTTTTAGGATTTGTTACATATAGTGTGTTATTAATTGATTTACAGGCTATTTTGGCGCCTTTTTTACTATATAATTGTGCAGTAATTACACTTGTTGTGTTCTGATGAAGCTCGCCATCAGCGGGAGAAAGCGCTTAACATTTGGTGGATTTTTATTAAAAGACGTGAGGACTCTACCACTGTTTGAGTTTTTTGTTCAGCTGTATTTTACTGTGAGCAGGCAGCTAGTGGGTTGTTGAAGCTGCTGTTCTGTTTTGGAGTTTGGATTTTGAGCAACCTGCAGACTTTCCGGTGTTGTCATGAGTTTGTCTCACAGTTACATCAGCGAAGCCTCACCCGATCATAGTAAGGAGCTTTCCAGTCTTCGGAGAGAAGTGGCGTCCTTACACGGGGAGGTAACCAAAATTTTAGAACTTTTTGGTAGATTTACCTCTGAAACTACAACCACGGACAATACATCTGGTATAATACTAAATGGCTCTAACAAGAATGCAGAGTCTTCTAACGCTAGAATCCCTACAGAGGAGAAATTGAATTCACTTGCTCCCATGGTTACTACACAGGAAGTACTTTCGACTTCATCTCCGGGTATTCCTAATGGACAGCGTGCAGCCAACATCTCAAGGAGTGTGATAGACTTACCAGCGTCCGCGGTTAGAGCGGACCATCATCAAAATGATGCTTGCGATTTTACTTTTGACTTTTCTTTTAGTAATTTTGCCGAGGAAGCCAAACGAACTGGCACCAGACCAAAACAGGGCCGTACATACGCCAATGCAACGGGTGAATCTTCCCGACATAAAGGTACTGTTCCTGTTAAGTCTAATGACAAAAAAAGCTTAAAAGATAATGAAAAAGCAACTTATCAAAGAACATTACAGAATTTCTTGGATTGTGACTGTAAATTTGATAGTGTTTCCATTAATGAACGTCGACAGCATAATACAACTAAAAAAGGAACTTTGAGAGACTCCATTTACCTATTTGGTAAAGGACTTAACACTATTAATGCATTGAAACTTGATAACGCTTATTTGAATTATTGTATATCAGTTAATATAGTGCCAATGGGACTAAGGTTTTTTAAAATTCCCCTGGGCATAGATATTAATGCAGAAGTGGAAAATGAGTTTAACAGTCTTTTTGACTCTTTTGGATTTGAGTATATGAATAAGCTAATTAAATTCAATGATGCAAAATTATGTAAAACTATATTGGAGGTGGAGAATCTCAACAATACTATACTACAAGATTTAGCTTTTGGACAATGGGAAAAATTGTATTATAAACAATTCTCAATAGCTGATGAGAGGGTCAAGAATGCTTATGAACGCAAGTTCAAAAAAACACAGAGGGACAAAGAGCAATATAACAGACATACATGTTACAAGTGGGGGAACTACAAGCCGAATGATAGTTTAGAAAAAACAGAAAGGGGGTATGTATTAGATTCATATCCCGACCATTATGAACAGGATTTTTTATCCCCCCGGACAAGTTGGCCCCAAGGGAAATGGAAGCAAGTGGGCAAATGGAGGAAGAAAAACTAGCAGATTCTCCCCTTTTGGATGCAACGGCAGTTAACAAGAAAAATACAAATTCTGTTAGTATTGTGACCATTGACAAAGTAGTCAGTGAATACAAAAATTTTAAGATCTATAATTACAGCGACGTTCAATTACAGACGTCACATTTTAGTTTATTTGCCAAGGGACTCAAATTTATACCCACCCCACAGTTCCGGGTGGTAGATTCTATTTTTGAATTTAAGAAATTTACTAGAAAATTGAATTTAGCAGTTATGTTTGACAATCCTGCTATTAGTAAAAGTGTAGTAAGTAATGTGTCAGGGCATTCTAGGCCTAAGAAAAAAAGCACATTTATGCCTTTTAGCAACCCTACCATTTCAGTTTTTGAAAATAAAGTTACTAATGATATTTACAAACTTAACAAAGCTGTAGGTTACAAGAATAAATCTAAAACTTTTTCTAATCTAACGGATGAGGAAGCCCACACTTTGAAAAATATTTGTACAGATCGTAGTTACAGATACATGAGGCCTGATAAAGGGGGAGGTATAGTTATCTTTGATACTCTAACATATAACTCCAAAATACACAATATACTTCACACATCCGATAATTATACTGTTGTTTCTCTTAATGAGTTAAACACTGCATATCGGAGAATTGACATGTATTTGGAGGAATATTTATTAGAGCAAAGAATTTCAGAAGAAGAATATAATTTTATGACTGTGGAATTTCCTACCTTAGCCACCATAGTAGGGATACCTAAGGTTCACAAAGACCATCTTAATCCCCCATTAAGGCCTATTATATCTGGTAGTAAATCCAAAACGTTCCCAATAGGAGTTATTATAGATACTACATTAAAATTTGTATACGATAATGTCAAACATTTAGTTAAAGATTCTTGGGAATTTTTGAGAAATTTCCCTACACAAATTGATGTGACCAACCTATTGTTCTGTTCTATAGACGTGATTGATCTATTCAGTAGCATTCCAATAGAAGAAGGCCTAGAAGCTTTTTCCAGGAGTTTGAGAAAGCACACAGACCTCAGTTGGGATAGAATTTCTATCCAAGTAGAGTTGATGAATATTGTATTAGACAACAATTTCATCTACTTTGAGGGAGAAATTTTCCGACAGACCAAAGGTGTAGCAATGGGTGCAGCTTGTGCACCCATCTTTGCTAACCTGGTCATGTTGGATTGGGAGGAGAACCATGTGTTTCACAGTACCTATTTCAACCAGGTACTATATTATTCCCGATACCTGGATGATTTATACATACTATGGAGAGGTAACTGTAGATCTTTAGAGAACTTTATAGAATATTTGAACAAGAGTTCAGATTTTCTAAAATTCACTTTTTCATACAACACCAGTGGGGTTCCCTACTTAGACACATTAATCTCAGTTGATCACGAAGGCTTTAAATCTTCAATACATCGGAAATCTACATTTACCAATTCATATCTGGATTATGATAGTTTCCATCCACACAAACTGAAAAGGAATATTTTTAAAGGGCAGTGTATCAGGGCTATTAGAATGACATCCAGATACCAAGACACGATCTATGAATTGAATCTTATTACAAAAATGTTTAATGAAAGAGGATATGATAGTGACATGTTAGAGGACATTGTTAACTATGTGTTAAATCAATGGGGATCTAGATTTTCTCCACTCTTGGGTCAAAAGATGGGACAGTCAGAAGTAACTACAGGCTTTAATAACAATGTAGAACATGGCAGAGGACCCTCTATGAGCTTTAACAGAGCTCTTATTGTTGAACACAGTCCTTATAGTCACTTGATCAAGAATATAGTACGTAAAAATTGGTATATATTTAAATCTAGACCAGATATTGTCAATATAGTGGGAAATGAACCACTTTTTGTGGTAAAAATGGGTAAAAATTTGAAATACATTATAGAAAATACTATTATTAGTCAACAATTGAACATTCCCCACACTACTAAATGTGGTACGTGTCAACAGTGTAGATATATATTGGACTTGGATAAAGTCTCCTTAAATAATATTAGTAATACTAAATTACATCTATGTAGGGGTAACTGCCGAACAACTATGCTGGTGTATATTGCTATCTGTTCATTTTGCCAGTATTTCTATATAGGCAAAACAGAGAGACAACTTAGGCAGAGAATATACACACACTTGTATGCCATTAGGAAGGCAGACACAAAGAATGCCTTGTATAGGCATATATCTACTTTTGGTACTGAACACTCCTTTAAATTTGGAATTATAGATAGCGTTAAACACAAGCCTAGAGGAGGTAATCTTAAAAATTACCTGGCATATAAAGAGTTATGGTGGCAAGTATTTACTGACGCCACCACTCCACCAGGGATTAATGACAGCTTGAGTATTAAACCCCTATTATTATTGGAGTGAAAGACATACTCCAAGTCTTATGTTCTTTAACTAGCACATTTTAGATCTTACAATTTATATACATATATACACTTTTTTACTAAGTACATTAATGAACAGCATTATAGATAGGAAATATATATTCGCAAGCATCATATAGATTTTTTACAAAAATTCATAAAAGTATATATTAAAAATTTTTATAGAACTCTATAGAATTTTATATGTTATACTGTATTATTATATTGTACATAGAGTTGTTATATAACATATTTTTTAAAATTTGTTACATATAGTGTGTTATTAATTGATTTACAGGCTATTTTGGCGCCTTTTTTACTATATAATTGTGCAGTAATTACACTTGTTGTGTTCTGATGAAGCTCGCCATTCAGCGGGAGAAAGCGCTTAACATCTGGTGAATTTTATTAAAGACGTGAGGATTCTACCATTGTTTGAGTATTTTGTTCAGCTGTATTTTACTGTGAGCAGGCAGCTAGTGGGTTGTTGTTGCTGCCGTTTCGTTTTGGAGTTTGGATATTGAGCAACCTGCAGACTTTCCGGTCTTTCCTGGGTAGGATAGAGTGGGAGCCTTCAAGTAGTGGAACTGATAGTATATTCTTAGGGGGATATCACTTCGACAGGCACCTTGAGGGAAGTGGTGTCTTCTCAGAAATAGTTGGTGGTGTTAACTTTCCAGAGGTTGCTGAGATTTGTAGTTGTCAGTAGAGGGATTTTAGTGACTTTCCTGGGTAGGATAGAGTGGGAGCCTTCAAGTAGGGGAACTGATAGTATATTCTTAGGGGGATATCACTTCGACAGGCACCTTGAGGGAAGTGGCGTCTTCTCAGAAATAGTTGGTGGTGTTAACTTTCCAGATGTTTCTGAGATTTTTAGTTGTCAGTAGAGGGATTTTAGTGTCTTTCCTGGGTAGGATAGAGTGGGAGCCTTCAAGTAGGGGAACTGATAGTATAATCTTAGGGGGATATCACTCCGACAGGCACCTTGAGGGAAGTGGCGTCTTCTCAGTAATAGTTGGTGGTGTTAACTTTCCAGAGGTTGCTGAGATTTGTTGTTTTCAGTAAAGGGGTTTTAGTGTCTTTCCTGGGTAGGATAGAGTGGGAGCCTTCAAGTAGTGGAACTGATAGTATATTCTTAGGGGGATATCACTTCGACAGGCACCTTGAGGGAAGTGGTGTCTTCTCAGAAATAGTTGGTGGTGTTAACTTTCCAGAGGTTGCTGAGATTTTTAGTTGTCAGTAGAGGGATTTTAGTGTCTTTACTGGGTAGGAAAGAGTGGGAGCCTTCAAGTAGGGGAACTGATAGTATATTCTTAGGGGGATATCACTCCAACAGGCACCTTGAGGGAAGTGGCTTCTTCTCAGTAATAGTTGGTGGTGTTAACTTTCCAGAGCTTGCTGAGATTTGTAGTTTTCAGTAGAGGGGTTTTAGTGTCTTTCCTGGGTAGGATAGAGTGGGAGCCTTCAAGTAGTGGAACTGATAGTATGTTCTTAGGGGGATATCACTTCGACAGGCACCTTGAGGGAAGTGGTGTCTTCTCAGAAATAGTTGGTGGTGTTAACTTTCCAGAGGTTGCTGAGATTTTTAGTTGTCAGTAGAGGGATTTTAGTGTCTTTACTAGGTAGGATAGAGTGGGAGCCTTCAAGTAGTTAAACTGATAGTATATTCTTAGGGGGATATCACTCCGACAGGCACCTTGAGGGAAGTGGCGTTGTCTCAGTAATAGTTGGTGGTGTTAACTTTCCAGAGGTTGCTGAGATTTTTAGTTGTCAGTAGAGGGATTTTAGTGTCTTTACTAGGTAGGATAGAGTGGGAGCCTTCAAGTAGTGGACCTTCTATTTGCTGGGAGGCGCGACGAGCAGCCAGACTGCAGGACCGCTTAACGGAGGTGCTGCGAGCAAGAGGGTCTAGGTGCATTTAAAAATCAGCTGACAACCTCTCTCAAAATAACTTCACAAAATGTCAATGAGACAAGCAAGCTTAAAAAGGGAATTCAGTCTTAAGAGTTGTTTTGCTCCCCTCTAAAAATGATACTGTCATGCTTCAGAAGCACATATATGTTGACAGCTGACAGTCTTCCATGTTATTTGAGTGTGGGTTTGTCTATGTGCCTATTTGCCTGTGTGTGTGTGTGTGTGTGTGTGTGTGTGTGTGTGTGTGTGTGTGTGTGTGTGTGTGTGTGTGTGTGTGTGTGTGTGTGTGTGTGTGTGTGTGTGTGTTCCACACAAGGGCCTTTCATCCTGATACAGCATCCGTAATTTTAGTCGCACCTTGCCTTAGTGCTGATGCATGGCATGCAGGGGAGCACATTAGGTGCTATATAGTCCTACAGAAATGCTTCCTAAACTGACTATTATGAAGACTTTTCCTTTTAATCATTATTCCAGTAGTATCTCTAGCTTTGACAAACCTGTAGAAATGGTATCTGGTATTCATGATCCCACAGTTAAACAGCAGACCTTTAAAAGCTTTTCTCTCTGGGCTTCCACTCTAAACAGGCTAAGTCGCCAATTAGACTATCCAGGTAAAGAAAAAGCAATAAATAAATAAATAAATGAATACAAACATATTGTCAAATCAGATTACTAATAGTGTAGACAATTACCTTGCTTCTGTACCATCAAAATTACTTATTTGATTGAACTTATACTTAAAGTAATGCCAGGCCATATTTTAAAAAGCCTCATGGAACAGCATACATGTCTGAATGTGGTTGAATTATATCAACATACCTCATGCACACAGTTGAAAAGCTCCCAGTCATAAACTGTCAACTGATAGGCCAAGTCTTTGGAACTCATCAATTCAAAAGTGCCCATACTTCCTGATGATGGCCCTTCTTGTTCCTGCAGTGGTGTCTGAAACATATAAAATAAACACTAATGTTTTCACATTAATTAAACTATTACTTTTCATCTATACTGGAATCCTATTGCAAACTGACTGCATTTACTGCTTAATTAGTTATGAAAAATAAAAAAGTACTTGCCTCATACATATACAATACAGGATAATATAAAGGTTCATGAACCGTTTGTGCATTTTTCAAAATATAGTAAAACACCTGCTGTATGATCAGAATTGAATAAATCCACACAGAAGACAAAATAAATAATTTATCTTAAGGTTTGTATGCAATAGTTCTTTGGGCTTATAAATCTCCACAAAATAGTGACAAACAACAAATTATTCTTCCAGACTGAATTTCTCTGCACCCTCACATTAAAATAAGTCTGTTAAATGGGAACTACAGTCAATCCATTTCAAGCACAAAGTGCCAAGACATCTTCTACAAATTGTTTTTCTCTACCTAAGGCTACTGGAGACTCACTGTTTAAGTAATGTCCTATGAGGTCACTTAAAAAGAAATAGCTGAATTTCACAGAGCCCGCAGCAATAACACTGTAAAAATCCATTCATTCACAAACCCTTTTTCCTACTTTTGCATGAGGTCTGACTGTCACATAAACAGTGACCATCATCTAGAGTCAGTGTTCACACCTCCAAAGTGTTTAAGTAGTAGAGACCATTATTTCAGTATGCCTTAAAGTAGTAACATGTTGCCTTCAAATGCATTGATTAAATTGCATTTTCTCTTGAAACCATGAAGTCACTGAAAAGTACAGTTGTGTAAGTAAATTTACTATAATAGTAGATGCTCAATTAATCACTGCTGCAGTAGCTTAAGCTATATCCTGCATAGGATTCAACAGCCAGCCAGTTTCCCAAACTTCAGAGCATATTCCACTCACCCATACAATTCGACAGCTTGAGCTAAGATGACTAAAAGACAGGTCTGGGTATCAAGCTCTTCAGAGCTTTCATGCCAACTGAGACATAGAGGCTAAACTTAAAAAAAAAAGCTATCTCCACACCCTGGCATAAAAAAACTCACAAAAACAAGTGGGTAGAGGGAGGGAGCAGTTATTGCAGCAGTGATCATTCAAACATCAACTGTTATGGTAAGTTTACTTACACAGCTCAGCTAGTTTCATCATATTGCTTACTGCTTTAGTAGCCTAAGCTATATAGATCACCATAGCTTAGAACAACTGGAAAGTGGAAGAGGAAAGGTCCAGGTGCCCCTGGAGAATGGTCCTAACAAAGCCTGATCTAGAACTAAAAAAGGAAGCTAGTTTATGGTACTTTGTAAAAATATGTACAGAGAACCAAGCTGCTGCTTCTAGAATACTTCTAGAGTCCAGCCATTTCCAAAAAGCAATGGATGAAGTCAAGGCCCTCGTAGAGTGGGCCTTTACCACGCCTAGAATAGTTTTCTTGTAGTGGGAGTAACAAAAGAGACAACCATTTAGAAACAGCCTGCTCTGACACAGGTTGTCCCTTCTTACCTTCAAAGGGAATGAACAACTGATCAGAAGTTCTGAAAGATTTTGTTCTGCCAAGATATCACAAGAGTTATCTGTGGATATCCAAAATATGACATATCATTTTTTCTCATTTTTAGGTTCAAGAAAGAACATAGGGAGATGGATAGTTGGCTTAAAGTAAACTTGGATACTAAAACCAACCACAAGACAGAGAAATAAACTAAATAAAAACCAACTGGCTGGCAGCAAGAAAAAGTAAGGATATATTGTATTTTTTACATAGTTTATTAGCGCTTTCATCTGATAAATTACCAAACTTCTTCAGATAAACTGAATTACACTGAACAACCCTTTTATACTGACAAAATGTGACATTGCAGAGTACAACAACCAATACTAACTCAAATGCCAACATTTAAAAATAAATTTTAAGAACAACTAAATACTTAGTAAACCTTGTATTTTCAAAATACAGTATATTGCACATATATTTCATTAAAAATATAAATATATAAATATTATAAACTACATATGATATGTAGTTTATAAATATTATAAACTACATATCATATGTATCACGGTCAAAGGAGCATACTGCACGGTTTGCTACTGTTTCTACATTGGGATGCAACACGCAGGTTACGTGACAGGATGAGGGAGCATCAATATGATATCTCCAGGAGAGCTGAGACCAATGCTTTATCTAAGCACATCATGTTACTAGGTGCTCAGCACAATTTTAAGTTTATGGCTGTTGAAACAGTCAATGTGGGTATAAGGGGGGGCAAATAGAATCAAGGTAGAAAGCAAAGAATTGAACTGGATTATTAGAATGAAAGCTAATATGGGGAAGGGCTTCAATGATAAATTTTCTGTTAAACCAGTTTTAATGAATAGGCCCTTAGCCAGATAGATATTAATTATGTTCAGCATTTTTATAAGGATACTTTTATGAATGAAATGTTCTATATGTTTTTATGTATGAAATGTTTTCATGCTTATATAATGATTTCTGAGCTGCATTTTCTGGTTGTTGAATGAAATGCTTTATATGTTTTTATGAATGAAATGTTTTTATGTTTGCATAATGAGTTTTGATTTGCGTTTTTGTGGTGTGGCTTTAAGGGCTCTACTTAATTCCTAATTGTTTTTGCATGCCAATTGGCTGCCTTGCTGTTTAAAAGTACTACAGTTTGGATCTTTGTCTGATGAAGCAGCTGTTGCTGGGAAAGCGCTTACTGTTTGTTCTGGGATTAAATTCTTGAATTTTACTGCTGTGTTCCGCTGCCTCCTTTGAGTGTAATATTGTATGATTTATTTTTTGGAGGACCAGTTTACATACACCATAGTCTTTGTTTTTTGTTACCTATCATATGTTCTTAATTTAAAGAGACTATTAATGGAAATCATTTCATTTAGTCCTGGGGGGGATCCAACATTCAGATATATTTGCCACCACGTTTCTTTATTTTCTAAAACTAATTTCTAGGGTCCCCCAAGACGGTCTTTCACAACCTGATACACTACTAAAAATTGAAAGCTATAAGCAGGAAATTTACTTATATTCTTGAAAAGGGCATTTGTGTCCTTACTGTGGGAGATGTAATAGATATGCTCATATATCCTCTGGGATAGCTTGCGTTCAGTTTTTCCAGCATAACATGTTGGACAATCTGAACAACATGCAATGTAAACTACCCCTTGTATGTAGCAGCTATATCTACTCCTGATTTGAATTTTCTTATTGCTAATATTTATACTTGACCCACTATATACATATCTGCATTGATTACAAGTACCACAAGGGAACATCTTACCTACCTTAGAGGTTACTTGCTGTCGCTCCAAAATATTTTTGAAGTTCGGGCCCCTCCTATATACAATTTTAGGGTTAAAACCTAGCCTGTTGATCAGATCTGTTTCCATTTTTATAATGTTTCAATTTTTATTTATAATATCGCTAACTATTTTGTCATTATCATGGTAAGTTGTAACAAAGGGACAGACCATTGTTGCATTCCTGTTACCTCCACCATCTGGGACACCATTTGTGTCATTGACAGGAAGGCCTATTGTGGATTCTGGGAAATCTAAGACCAGTTATATAGCTATATTCCTGGACAAACAACTTAAAATAGTAGTGAATAATATTCCAAATTTGTGTCTTCATTCCTGGCAGTTTCTCACAATTTGTAATAAACTGAATCCCTTCTTTGATGGTATATTTGTAACCACTGATGTAAAAGATTTGTTTAGTAGTATTCCCCACGAGTAAGGAAAGGAATGGTTTTGTTTATATCTTTATGAAGCAATGAAGTTACATCAAGACAAAATTAATGTTTACAACCAGTTACTAGATATGGTTTTAAATTTTAACTACATACACTTTGAAGGACATTATTACAGACAAATGGAAGGGGAGGCCATGGGGTCAGCCTGTGGCCCCCTCTTTGCTAATATTGTCATGGCAATGTGGGAAATAGTATTCCTGTAACCAAGTCCTTTCTACTCTTATATTAGTATGCATGTCAGGTACCTGGATGATCTGTTTATTGCTTGGAAAGGGCCAACACTAGAAATCAATAATTTTATTGAATATATCACTCAGACAACAAGTTTTTTGAAATTCACCCATGTTGTCAGTTCTGATAGTGTGGCATATTTAGATGTTTTAATTTCAAGGAACCCAGAAGGGTTGAAGGCAAATATTTATATTTATAGAAGACCAACATTTTCAAATACATACCTGCATTATTCTAGTAACCATCCTACCCATGTTAAGAGGGGTGTTGTGAAGGGCCAAATGGTTTGTGCAGCCTGTATGGTCTCAAATTATGATGATTTCCTAGGGGAGTGTACCTATATATCAAATATGTTTTACAACAGGGGTTATCCTAGAAGAATGGTGAATCAGATAAGTAATGAAGTTATTCTGAAACGTAATCAAGGCATCTATGTTCCATTGCTTTGTGCATATCATGAGAGTTTGGAGATGGTAAGTGAAGGGAATAGCAGTTATGTCAATATGAATATTAATAACAATGATATTCCTGTCAATGACACAAATGGTATCCCAGATGGTGGAGGTAACAGGAATGTAACAATGGTCTGTCCCTTTGTTACAACTTACCACGATAATGGCAAAATAGGTAGCAATATTATAAATAAAAATTGGTACATTATAAAAATGGAAACAGATCTGATCAACAGGCTAGGTTTTAACCCTAAAATTGTATATAGGAGGGGTCTGAACTTCAAAAATATTTTGGAGCGACAGCAAGTAACTTCTTGGGTAGGTAAGATGTTCCCTTGTGGTACTTGTAATCAATGTAGATATGTATATAGTGGGTCAAGTATAAATATTAGCAATAAGAAAATTCAAATCAGGGGTAGATATAGCTGCTACACACAAGGGGTAGTTTATGTTGCATGTTGTTCAGATTGTCCAACATTTTATGTTGGAAAAACTGAACGCAAGCTATCCCAGAGGATATATAAGCATATCTATGACATCTCCCACAGTAAGGACACAAATGCCCTTTTCAAGCATATAAGTAAATTTCCTACCCATAGCTTTAAATTTTTAGTAGTGTATCAGGTTGTGAAAAACCCTATTGAGGGGACCCTGGAAATTAGTTTTAGAAAATAAAGAAACATGGTGGCAAATATATCTGAATGCTGGACCCCCCTCCCCCCTGGACTAAATGAAATAATTTCCATTAATAGTCTCCTTAAATTAAGAACATATGATTGGTAGTTCATAATATTTATATATTTATACTTTTAATCTAATATATGTGCAATGTAATGTATTTTGAAAATATATGGTTTACTAAGTATTTAATTGTTCTTAAAATTTTTTTTTAAATGTTAGCATTTGAGCTAGTATTGGTTGTTGTACTCTGTAATGTCACATTTTGTCAGTATAAAAGGGTTGTTCAGTGTAATGCAGTTTATCTGAAGAAGTTTGGTAATTTATCAGATGAAAGCGCTAATAAACTGTGTAAAAAATACAATATATCCTTGCTTTTTCTTGCTGCCAGCCAGTTGTTTTTTATATACATTTGGATGCTACTTTAGGCATAAAAGAAGGATTAGTTCTCAAAGACAGAGGCGCCAGAAGCTGTTGAAGACTGGGGTGGGGGGAGGATGAGAGCGGCACTTAGTGATCTAAAAAGGGCAATTTTTTATAACTATTTACTACCACAACATAGGTTCACTTGGAGGACTTTTTAAGCTTAGCCAATTCCCTTTTGGTGCTTGATTATTGAATTAACATTTTCTGATTGGTCTTACCTATCCCATGGCTGATAATTGTATATTAGCCCTAGTGAGAATAACTGTGATCATTCTATAGATAATTTGAGGGGACCCATACAAGAGATGCAGAATTTAGGAACTGCATCTATCCATTAGTGGCATGAGGGGCAATCCTGGAGTACATTTTCTATTGCCCATCCTTAAATCCAAGTTGCATTTGAATATGGTCGGATGAACTTTGTTTTATTTTTATGGATAGTTTGTTCTGGAACAGTGGTATATATCCATCTCTCCAAAACATTCAGGCTCAAGAAAAATAGGTACAAATCTGTACGCTGATTAACGTAAAATTTGCATACATAATTACACAACCCCACCCACTCCGATGAAATTGTGGGATACCAACTTTCAAACACAAACTGAAGAATAGAACCAAAATATAGCACCAGAGTCCCACTGCAGCCATTCCAATGTCCCATTATCTGGCTATTTCACCCCATTTACCATAATCACTAATGTGTCCATACTACTTTACTTCTACAATGATTATTTGGATTTTATTATAGCACAATGCACAAACACTAACAGATATCTGCTAAACAAAGCAATACTTCCTCACAATGAAAATAGACTTGGCATTAAAACCTCTCTGCCCTTGAAACTCACATTCATTGAAACAGCATTACAACCCACACCACATCCAAAGAAAATCCATCTGGCCAGTGGTGGATAAAGATTACCTTTGGGCTGTTTTCAAATCAGAGGCCCCTTGCACACAAAACAAGAAACATACATGCGTTCTTTGATACACCTTCCTGACTTTATTAAATTATATTCCTTTTATAATACAGCACACTTGTTAGACTTAAGTTAGAGCACATTTTAAATTTATTGTTTGAACATTTTTCCAGTAGGCAATGAAGCAAAATGCATGCACCAATAATGACAAAACTGCCCTATTCAGAACATTTCCATGATAACAGTCTACTTCTACACACAATATATATATATATATATATATATATATATATATATATATATATATATATATATATATATATATATATATATATATATATATATACACAAATACAGAATCACAGTAGTGTAAGCCATAGGCATGTTGCACAGCTTCTTGCACTTATTTTCAATTGGGGGGCAAAAGGCCAAACACCAGGGACACATTTTAAACATTTCTTGTATAATTTTGGAAAGTTGCTTGCATAAAATGTTGTGTTATCACTGTACATTTCACTGCCAAGTCTTGAACCCAGAACCTTGTGCACTACAGTCAGAGCAAAGTACCACTAAGCTAAATCAGCAGTTTCCTGAAAGACAGGAAGACAAACTTAAATGGCTATCATTTAGTGAATTCAGTTCTCACTTATCACCATAGCTCTCAACCTCTTAGCACAAAAATACAGAATAAAGCCAATAATGAGGAAATACAGCCCCAAAATAGGGACACATTTCAAATACTGATCTTAGAAACTTAGAAAATTGCTAGCATAAAATGTTTTGTTTTACTGCTCCTGAAAACCAGAGATTTAATGAGGAACAGAACAAAATTGTGAGGCATAAATTCACAAGTGATGGTGGCTAGGGATTTTAGGCTCTTTTTGCCTGCACCCAAGGTACAGGATTTGAGCCTTTGTACCTCTAGCCACTAATGTATCCTATTGGGGGCATTTTCACACACACACACACACACACACACACACACACACACACACACACACACACACACACACACACACACACAATCACACACACACACACCACACATTCACTGACTGAAATCTCTCTCTAATAATGCTGAAGACAGTACCTTAGCTCTGCATACAGAAATCCTCCTGCCCGAATCCCCAGCTCTGCAGTAAAGAAATCCGTGGCAGTTCATAAAGGAATCCTCAGCTCTGCAGTTAAATAAAGAAATCTGTGAATGGCATAGTGCAAAACTGCAGTTAAATAAAGAAATCTGTGAATCCTATACCTATATTAACAGGCACATTATGACGAGTTGGGACGGTCGCAAGTGCTGCAAAAGTGTGTGTGGGGGGTGCCCCTCCCCCTCACTCTATGAGCCCATGCTCAAAGAAACCTTTATTTCTAGAAAATGAGATCATGCTGACTCACCATAAGAGCTTGCAGCTCAAAGACTGTTTTTGCAGAGGTCAGTGCAATCAGTAAAATGTTTTCCATATTAAGAACCTCAAGTCAGCCAGATGGGCTAGTTCAAATGAAGCAAGTGTTAGCTTCTCTAACACAAAAGGAAAGACCAACATATTTTCTTGGAGGTCTCTTACGCAGCATCCCTTTCAAAAACATTTTGCCATGAGAAATCACTAAAGGGGGGGATTTATAGGTATGGATGTTGAAATAGCTGATTAACTTTGATAGTGGAGTAAGGCATGCTATAGGATAGTAACTCACACAAATAGTGCAAATTCAAAGAAACATTTGCCCTGAATGGGTGCTGGTTATTTTGTTGGCACCAAATGGAAAAATACGATTGTCTATTAGCAGGCTTTCTTGCCTCCATCAGTACCTGATGACTGTCTTCAGTGAACAGGTGACTGAAAGGTATTAAGACCCTACCATCAAGGCAATCAGTTGCAGTTGTTTGGGGTCAAGATTTATTAAACACCCCTGTTTCTGTGTGAGTAGATCCAGTCAGTGAGGAAGCTTGAGGTAATTGCCCCTGGTCAGTTCCAAAAGAGTGGAGATACACTGTTGTCTGGGCCAGAAGCAAGTCACCACAATGATATATGGGGATTCCTTCTGAATCTTCAGAAGTACCCTGAATATCAGTGGAAAGGGTGGAAAAGCATAAAGGAACATTTCCATCCGAGGAAAAGAAAAGGCATCTGTCTTCAAGGTCTTCTTGTTTTGAGTCCTGGAGCAGAATTTTGCCAATTGATTATTCAGAGAGGAGGAAAAAGGTTTAAATGCAGAACCCCCTTCCACAGCTGGATCAAATCTTGGAAGACCCCCTGATTTAGTTTCCATCTGTGAGAATCTGCTCAGCTTGCCTACCACAAAATTTTGCTTGGACTAAATGTAGGATGCCTGTAAAGTCAGCTTGTACTGTAAAATTATATCCCATGTTA
This sequence comes from Protopterus annectens, assembly GCF_019279795.1. Taxonomy (NCBI): domain Eukaryota; kingdom Metazoa; phylum Chordata; order Ceratodontiformes; family Protopteridae; genus Protopterus; species Protopterus annectens. Next base: position 123,168,178 of record NC_056738.1, on the reverse strand, counting down.
AAGTGGCTAGTCTGCATATCAGGTAAGAACTGATTTTCCTTGCTTATGTACCACATCACTATAGTATTGTCTATAATTACTTGAAGTCTTGGGACCAAAGATGATTCAGATAGTTGACAGCCTTGATAAGAGCTAGCATGTCTTTTATGTTTGTGTGCTTTGGTCTGAGACCTTGCACTTTTATCCCCCTTGACACTACCCCCCTAGCAAAGTCTGAAGCACCTGTAGTAACTGACTACTTTGGAGCAGGAGGGGAAAAGGGTGACCTGGATTGAAGGATATTTGATGTCTCTGCCAAGTGACTTCACTTTTCATAAATCCCACAAATTAATTTGAAAAGATAATATATGTTGGTTCTGGGACTAAAGAGACTTCAGATACCATTGTATATTTCTCATGTGAAGTCTTGCAAGAGGTATCATGAGAATCCTAGATGCCATGCGACCCAGAATCCTGTGGTATTTCCAAACAGTGACCAAATTCTGAGTTAAAAAGCCCTTGAATGAATCTAAATATATATTTATTTTTCTTGTAGAAGAAAAGCTGTTTGTCCTGAGGTGTCCAGCAAACATCCCTGGAACATAATCCTGTGTGACGCAACCAGAAATTACTTTTGAATGTTCTTTTGGAATCCCAGCCTATGAAGGAGATTTGTTACCCAAGTGAGATTCATAAATCTTTGAAAAAGACTGCAAAGATGAGCAAGTCACCTAAATATAGAAGATTGTGGATACCCTGTACATTGCAATGAGTTATGGCATGAGCTAGACAATTTGTGAACACACATGGAGGGGTGGATAGCCAAAGGGTAAGACATAGAACTGATGATATAATCCAGATAGGCAAAACCTTATGAAACAGCTGAAATCTGGATGAATAGGAATTTGATGATATATACCTTTTAAATCTAAGATTACTAAAAAACTCAGATGAAGAAGAAGGTGTAATAGGTTGTGAGATTAAATCATTTTGAACTTGGGCACTATCATAAACTGATTTTGGAAAGAAAGATCCAGAACTGTCTCCAGGCATTTTCTTTCTTTGACACTAAAATGTTCTTGAATAAAATCATTGTCTTAACTAGGAAGCAGAAACTGCTTCTGCATGTGCTATAAGACAAGAATGAAGAGAAGGGTTTGGTTTGGGGGATGATGGGAATTTCCTCCAAATGCCATCTGTATCCTAACTGGATCTGTTGCCAAAGAGAAATGGAAATTCAGACTTTCTGGAAGGGATTTTACTGTAGAGGGGACAAAGTCCCTTAAGAAGTCATTCTGCTTTATTTGACTACCCTTTGCTTTTTTTTTGGGGGGGGGGTCAAGTTTTCTTTTTGAAACCTTCCTGCCATTTTTTAAACATCTGCTTAACAGCAGTTTGCTGAGACTATTTATTATTTATTTATTATTTATTAATTTATTAACATCTGTTTACTGGGAAAGCCCAACTGGCACAGAACTCATTTTCAGAGGAATCTCGGGAGAAATGCTCCAGATGCATGTCTTTGGAATGTGGAAGGAAACTATAGCACCTGGAGGAAACCCATGCAAATGCAGGGAGGAGCTGCAGCCTCTGCATAGAAGGCACCCCAGCCAAAAATCAAACCAGAGAACCTCTTGCTGTAAGGCGACAATGCTAACCACTGCACCACTGCAACACCCACACAATTATTTTTATTTTTTTTTTGTCAAAAATGTATGAGGGGACAGAAAATCCCCTTGAATATTTAGAGAAAGAGGAGTAAAAAAATCCGAGAGATCTCTTGAATCAGTTTCCATTTTCATCACATTTTTGATAACCTCTGCAACACTATAGTCCACAAACTGAATACACTTTAAAATATGAGCCTGACAATTCAAAATCCTAAAACTCAAAGTCGCAGAAGCATATACTTTTCCCAGACCTATCAATATCTTTATCATCGTTGTCAGAAGGCGAAGGGTTAGATAAACAAAACGTTTGGCAGCAGCTGGGTTAACTAAAGCTATAGTTGCTGGGTGAGATCTGGGATTAGTACATAAAAAACTTGGAAGACTGAGGAACTTTGTACAATCGATTTGTTTTTTAGGTGCAGCATACTGGCTGTTGGGAAAACTACAGCTGTAGCATAAACATCCTCCAGTGCTGACAGTACTGGAGTGATGGGTGAAGGTTCTGGGAATTCTAGTTGTAACAACTCAATAGTATTTTCCGATAGATTGTGAAACCTCAGCATTCTCCAACTGAAAACACTGGCACAATTTGGAAACAGTCTCCTAGAAAAAGAATCCCTCACAGGGAGATTCAGATACCATGTCTCCTACAAATCTGAATCAGAAATCTGAGAGTAAAACCTGCATCTGTCCCATCAGTCCAATCATTTATTTATTTATTTCCAGTTTGATTACCGGGGAGGTCCACTGGGCCCAGAGGACCCATTTTCAGTGGAGGCCCGGGGAGAAAAGCTCCAAAAATACAAATTACAGAACTTACAAAAGTATAAAAGATACATTGTGGAGAACAGTTTACACAATATGAACATTCATTGTTAGAAATAGTCAAACAAAATTCATTAAGGTTTATCTTATGGTTTAAACAATTATGAAGCTACTCTTATAGAATTATTGGGGAAAATGCATTATATGTGCACGTAGAAAAGAGAGTAGGAAGACACTTTGCATGCACTCGTTTAAACTATGAAGTTATTTACAATATTTACACAATGGAGTTAAGGGATAAATAGCTCTAGGACTTTTTGAGCACCAGGATACACTCTTAGTAGAATAGCAGTGGGAGTTTTAGAGAGAATAAGACCCTAGGAGTAGCGAAGAAGCACCTAGGGGCATGTTCTTAGATAGTTTTTAGGTGGGGTGAAGGCAGGTGCATTTCCATTTAGTGAACAGATGTTTTTAAAGCCGAGTTTTGACATTTTCAGAGTTTGCTATTGTTCTTATAGAGGAAGGGAGAGAGTTCCATGCCTTGCCAATAGTGAAAGAGAGGAGAAGTTGTCCAGCAGGACTTTTAGGTTTGTTGATAGCAAATATCCAAAAGTCCATATTCCTCTACAGATTCAAAATCCTGAACCTGTTCAGGAAAAGAGTAATCCCTTTTTCATTTACAAGCAGCTACCTTTTATGAAAGGCCAATGCCCTGTACAAGACCCTGAGCCATGCCCAATAAATCACATTTATCCAAAGAAACTGGCACAGGAGAAGTTAAATCTTTAGTTTTCCATTTCTTTTTGAAAGGAACATTGGGGAAAACAGACTTATAATTGCCAGTAACAGCTTCCACAGGGGTAGGCACATCATTTTGGATAAGCAATGGCACATTTCCTGCCGACAGAGTGCCTCTCACTGAGGAGACACCAACAGCCATAGAGGATGGGTCTAACTCCCAGTCAATAGCGGCTGTGTGGACAACACCAGAGGGATCTGCAGAAAAAGATGAGTGGTCTGAGAAAGCTGCTTTGGCTAGAGCCGAGTCAGCCACCTGTGGCTGAGCCAAATTACTAGTTTGCTGTGGTGGCAAAGGCTGCTTACTTAACTTTTTATTTTTGTGATTGGAAGAATATTGAACCAAGGCACTGGTAGATTGTTCCATAGTCAAACCAAAAATTGTGCTTCTTTCACATGGAAGCTAAGCAGCACTGATCAGTAAAATTAGAAAGTAGCTAAAGTAACTTTTCCTAGTAAAAACACAGTAAAAAGTACTTTAATACACTTTCATAGCCCCCAAAAGTGCAATAAATACAATTTCTCCACCCTCAGAAAATGTAGTTGTAAACACTCTTAAACAAATTTTAAACTGTCAAGTAAAAAAGTGCTCTCCCATTTAAAAAGTACACTTAAGAAATGGGACTGTAAAAGGACATTTCTTTAGCTAAGAAGTACTTTCCTAAACAGGAAAGTCATTTCAAACAACAAGTAGATGTGGAAGGTTTTCCCCACAAAGGGAAATTATTTGCCCGATAACGGAACAGCGTTAGCTAACTGTTGATCCTGGATAGGATATAACAACACCTTACACATGCCCAAACTGTTAGTCAGCTGAGCTGTGTATTGGTAATCCTCTAAATTATATGTAAGTGTGTATGCACAGGAGTGTGTGTGTGTGTGTGTGTGTGTGTGTGTGTGTGTGTGTGTGTGTGTGTGTGTGTGTGTGTGCACGTGCACATTTGTGTGCATGTGTTTTTGTGTACATACTATGATGGGATGGTAAACTGTTCACAAAAAATTTGTATGCCATGCACTCACTATGTGCTGGGTTAGGCTCAGGCCATGCTGTGAGCCTGTATTAGATTTTGTGCATAACTGGAGAGTGAATTTTTGAACAAAATCTAATATATTGATCAGAGTTACAGCTCATTCTTTATTAAAATACCATAGACATTAGAGCTCAAGTTTTAGGATAGTGAATCACAAATGTTAATAAAACTGAATACATCTCACAGAATTAATGTTCAAATGAGATATATCAATGTATCTAGCTTTAACAAAAAGAATGTTGATTCATCTTAATGAACATCCTGGGGTAATTTGTATATCACTTTTTGACAGTTGTACACTAGTAAGAAGGGTACAGTTTATGCTTCAGACCTAAAGACAACGATATGCACTTAACAGGTGACCCCTGGCTGCAGAGGGAGGGAGACTCCTTATTACAACCCAGGTAGCCTGTACTTGATTAGTGGCACAGGAGCTGGAGGGGGTCACGTATGGTGAACAGGAGTGAGCAGCAAATATTAGCTCAACAATCATGGGCAGGTAGAAGGCAGCCTAAGGACTTGTTGCAGTTTGTAGCATACTGGCCACTCATTTGGGTGGCTGTGTATGCATGGAAGTGAGCATGCTCCTCCCAAGGGCAGCCATTGCAGAGCTAACAAGGCTGCTACAAGGTGTGTAGTTAGGGCACACACTCCCCAGTATACAGCATGATGATGAACCAGCATACTTGATTTCTCACTGGTCTCAGGCTAGGGTCATGTTGACCCTGAGGTGGCTAAAGTGGGTTGGGTAGACTCATTGAATAGGGAAAGGAGCATGTGGAAGCTGATGGCCAGCTGAAGGGGAGGACAATTATGCAGTTAATAATGATGGCACCATTCAACTAAATGTAAAAGCATTGGTATGCAGAACTACATGCCCTGGCTTGGACCTCAAGTCTAGCTAATGGCATTGGACTAAAACTAAAAGATGCAGATTTAACATCTGGACTGAAAAAGAACTGGCAAGCCTTGAGATAAGAAAAAATAGTTTTGGTTCCAAGTTCAACAACCACAGTTCATCTTAGGAATTCAAGGATGGTATAACTTTATAGGTTCATAGGTGTTTACTAAGCTAATGATCACAAGGGCCTTTTTAACCTTAGCCATGCATCTCAAATCTATGACATGTTCTGGTACACTTGATAAGTGTAAGCAGGGGGTTGGGAGTTGAAACATTTACAAGCAGGGGCCAGGGAGATGAACCATTTATGAGGTACTTGTCCCATTAGCAAGAGAGGTGCCAAACCAAGACTGAATTTCCAGTCCCCCATCAAATTTTCCAAGTTACGCTTGAATTGCATGAGCGAGGAACTCTACTTCACATGGATGGAAAGCCTGTTCCAGAGAAGGGGTAGTCTCTGGGATACATACATGTCTCTCCAGCAGGTCCTATTTATGTCACAGGCAGGGTTTAAGGTAATTGTGGTGCTGTTTGTTTTGCTGATATGCAGGAGGTCCATCAGGGTGGGGACTGACAATGCCTTGTATATCAGGCATAGGTCTTCCTTCAATAGTCTGCAGAAGGCAGAATACAGGGATAGGACCGTGAGGCAATCTGTGCAGGACATGTTACGTATGCCCTGTATTCTTTTAGTGAGGAACCTCTGTGGACGTTCCAATTGTTGGATATACCTGGTTAGGTACATATCAAAGGGAGCATTGTACTCAAAGATAGGTCTGATGAATGCTGAATAGAGTGGAAAATTTATTTCCCTGGATGTAGATACCATCATTTTGTTTATAAATTGCAAAGCATAGAATAATTTCTTCAGTACTGTAGGCATGTGATTGTCAAAGACTAGATTACTGTCTATGTGTGTCCCCAAGTCCCTGACTACTGGGTCAGCTCCTAGAGTGTGCTGGATGGATGACTTCTTGAAGGTTACTGTTATGCATTTCTTGGCATTTAGTTTTAGTCTGTGGCTCTGATACCAGTTTTTTGTCTGTGTCAGCCCTTCCTGGAGAACATTTGTGTTGATGATGGATTCTATGACTGCTCCTAATTTGCAATCATCTGGAAATTTCGTCAACCAGAGGCCACTGACATTGGCCTTGACTTCAGAGAAGTAAATGCCAAAAAAGAGCAGTCCCAGGACTGGTCCCTGAGGGACTCTGCTTGTGACTGGCCTCTTTGTAGAGGTGGAATACCCAGTTCTAACTTCCTGGGTCCTGTATGTGAACTATCTGGCTATCCACTGGGTGACACAAGGGTTTATACCTAACCTCCTGAGTTTGTTAACAATGTCTGAGTGGGGTATTGTGTCAAATGCCTAGGCCATGTCAAGGTAAGCAGTGTGAACCATTTTGCTCTCATCCATTGCTTTGGTGACCTTCTCAAAGTAGTCTACCAGGTTGAGTAGGCATGACCTGCCCTTGATGAAACCAAATTGGGTTGGGTCCAGGGTCTGGTGGTTTCCTATGTCATTACTGATCATTTCCATGGTATTTCTTTATGTGACTTTGCATATGAGACTAGTAAGACTTATGGGTCTGTAGTTTCCAGGGTCTGTAGATGGCCCAACTTTGTGCAGGGGGAATAGTGCTGCTTTTCTCCATTCATGAGGCATGGAGCCTGTTTGGAGGCAACAGTTAAACAGTAATTCCAGATGACAAAACAAAAAATAAGCCGAAAACTGTGCAATTCCAGATGACCTGATATGCCATGTTTCATGCTATTTAGAAGGCATCCTGGGATAATGTCTGGGCCCATTGATTCAGTGTTCTTGGCCTTAGAGAAAGCACTAAGGACTTGTTCCTTAGTGACAGCAGGGGTAGTGATATTTGAGGGTATTTTCTGAGGGAAAGTTGAGGGGAGAGAGGGGTAAAGCTGGAGCTGAATTTGTTTGCCATTAGGTTTGCTATATCTTCTGTCTCAGTATAGACAGTTTCATTAATAATGAGCTCTGCACATAACTGTGTATTGCTTTTGAGGTTGTGGACATATCTAAAGATTGCCTTGTGATTATACTTGGTCTGGGAAGCCAAATTTACCTCAAATTCGGCTTTGGTAGCCTGCATTTGTTCTTTGAGTTGTTTGTTTAGTTTGAAGGGAGTGCTTTTATCGTGACTGGTGCTGCGCTTCTTAATTATTGCCATGATTTTCTTCCTTCTGTTATACAGCCTACTGATTTTGTGATTCTACCAGGGTGGCTTGTTTATTGAGTTAGTTCTGAACTTCTTCCTGGTGGGTACAACTGCCTCTATGCAGCTATTAACATTTTATTGGTTTATGTGAACAGTTCCACATAGGCTGCAGTGTTCTCAGGGTTTATGGGGTCTTGAAATTTTGCCAGGTTTTATTTTTACTTCACTGGAGACCATTTTGTGGTCTGACTTTACCAGAAAAGCTGTTACACTAGGGGATATGCAGCACTCTCCCAAATTAGTGAGGACCAGATCCAATATGCTTGCACTCTTGGTTGGTGTTTTGCAAATCTGGTCCAAGGAGTTTGTTTACAAAATCCAGAAATCTCTGTGCCTGTAAGTTTGGTGTAATATATGATTCCCAGTTAAAAGTGAGGTAATTAAAGTTGCACATGAACATGGTCTTAGGTTGGATGGTGTGTGTTTACAATAAGTTTAAATACATGGTATGGGTTTTCTAGGTCATAGAGGGGGACCTATAGCTTACAAGGAAGTGGTATGGGATTTTGCCTATGGTGATTTGAATGTGGAGAAGCTCAAGTGCCTTATCCTGTTTGACCAGCCTTGAGGTATATATTTTTTTATGTAAATCGGGCACCTCCCCTTTAGCTTCTGTCTGTGTAGTAACTAGTCTAAATGTAAGGAAGGCATTATAGCCTTACACGGGTTCGCTTTACATGCTCAAAATGCAAAAATATCGAATTTTTGAATTTCGAGTCTGTAAAGTCGAACGTACAGAAACAGCAAACCCAGAAATGTCGAATGGAGAATGTTGAACCTGTGGTACGGATAGCATGTGAGGTAAGTGTACTTTTTTGGGGTTTTGGGGAGGGTTTGTGTGTGTTTGACTGTGTTGGGATGTTTAAGGTGTGGGTTAGGGTAGGTGTTGTGCAGTGTGGATGTGTTAGTGTTGGGAGTGCTGGTGTTTGTGTGTATGTGATGTGTGTTTGTGCGGGGGGCTGCAGAATGTGCGATGCTGGGTTGTGAGTGTTTTGGAGTATTGTGCGACCTTGGAGTTAGTATATATAAGTAGGGGAGGTGAGGGAGGTGCAGCCCCCCACATGGGGGATGCATATTCTAAGGGTAGGTGTGTGTATGTGCTTGGCTGTGTGCGTGTTTGTTATGTTTCTTACAGGAAAGTGTTGGGGGGTATGTACATTGGTGTATGTATGTGTTTTGTAGTGTGTGATGTGTGTTTGATGGGAATTAGTTGATTTGCGGTTTTGGGTGTCGTGTTTGTGTATGTGCGGTGTTTACGGAATTCGACTTCATAGTTTCATGATACTGAAATTCGATATTTCAGTATTTTGAGATTATGAAGTAAATCCCCTTACATTGCTAGTGTGCTCTCCATGGCTATAAACCATGTCTGAGTGACTGCACAGACATCACCATTATCTAGAGTGAGAAGAGCTTGTAGGGAGTGTTTTTTTTTGTTTAGACTCCTAGCGTTGAGCAGTAACCCCTTTACATTTTTTTGGTTTTGATTTTCAATACTGGAAGTACTTTCAGTTTGGCATTACCTAAAAACGGCACTATGGGGGAAGACAAAGTATTAGGTAATATTCAAAAGCCTATAGGGGAGAGGTGCAGACTATCTCTGGCAAAGCAGCATGGTCCATTGACTATCTCCTTCCTTGCTGACAAATATTGCACCCCCTTAGAATAACACCAGAAACTAAGCCACTTATTAAAGTCAGTCATTTTCTGTTTGTATTGTGGCATCATCCTTGGAGAAGGTAAAATGCTGCTTAGTGCTAGGCTGATACAAATCTGGGACACTTATTCTGATCGTTCCATTATGCCTCTCTTCATGTAGTCTAGGGAGGTACGTTTCAGGTTATTTATGCCCCACATGGACTATGACTGAGTGATACTAGTACTTGTGTTCCAATGACTTGAGTGTGTGCATAATGTGGCAGATCCTGGCCCCTGATAAGCAACTCCTTACTTAGCTTGGTGAGAGGAACATGTGTGTGTCTCACAATGGAGTGTCCAATAACTAGAATGTTTGATTGTGTGATGGCTTGCCTTATGGGCTTAGAAGTAGAGTTTCTATGAGATGTGGTTGTATGTGTTGATGTAGGTACTGTTTTGAAAGAGTGCATTCGGGACTGCTGAGGTCTTTGGGGTTTAGGAAGGTTATATTTAAGTGCCTCAGCATATGTGGGTCTATGTGTCTGCTTTGAACTGTGTGTGATGGGTGCAGCATATGTACTACTGACAACATGTATGACAGAAGTGCTTTTATGTGAGAGCTTTGCCTCCAGTGATATTGTGTAAATACATTGCTCACATATCATATCAGTCTGTTTGAGAATTAACTGATTGTCAGTAAACATGAGGCAATTTCTGCATTGCCCCAGGTTGCCCATATCCACAAAGCTGGCAACTGATATAGTGGGAAGGTTCATATCCACAGTAACATACCTTTTTTATTGATTAGATATTTGGAGTGAGAATATAATGTCAGGAGTATCTGGTTTGTAACTCTGTGGGCAGTGCTTGTCACTACAAACTAGTTACCCTGTGTGCAACTAGACATTGGTGAAATTTCAAGGGTGCTTTTACAGGACAAATGTCAACTCAACGTGTATGCATCGGTACAAGGCACTACCAAACACTTGAGGGGAAACTAATAAGTAGACCCAGATGATTTATAGATGAAGCAGGTTAGACAGGAGCAAATCAAGCAGTACTTACTGAAAGGAAAGAATTCATTTTGTTGAGAATGGTGAAAAGAGGAGATCTGACTGAATGGCTGCTGCCTGGGTACTACTAGTGCTGGTCTCACTACAGCTTCATGCTGCTGAAACATAATGCTCCTTTGCTTCTTCTCTCACTAGAAGCAAACAGTAGCACCAATGCAAAGATGAGAAGCAGGCCACATGCTCTTTGGTAATCAATGATGCAAGAGTCTGTAGGCTTGTTGTAGCCTTTTCCTGGTAGATGCCTTGAACAGCAACCAGACAAGTTAGGAAGGTCAAATACAGATACTCACTGCCTAATCAGAAACAGTCAGGAGCCAACACCCTCTGCTCCTTCTCTCACCAGGAGCAAAATATAAACAGAAATTCCAAGCTGGCATCAGTGAAGCAGTTATTAGGCTTTCAGGTGAACAAGAAATAATGCCCCTTTGCTCCTTTCACCAGGAGCAAAACAGATTCATTAATCCAAGATGACTACTGATAGGCAGAATGCGGGCTGTGCAATAATTGATGGTTTTGGAGTAGATGTTGCAGATGTTAAAGGTATGATGTAAAAATGGATTAATATCCTAACAGTTGCAGTATGCACTAAGCAGTTCGATATGAAAGAGAAGCTTTAGATATCTAAATGGAAAGCCACTAATTTTCAAAGAACAAGCTAGATTGGAATGGGGTGGGCACTTTGTATAAAGGCTCTAATGGTATGGCCAAGAAATTTAAATAGCTAAAGGGGACTGATTTCTCAAAAGGATAATGTTGTGCTTACTGAAATAGCCAATGAAAGAGAACAGGGAAAGAAATATGTGATGTAATCACCATAAGGGGCAGACAGCTAGAAAGACAGTTGAGTTTACAAACACAGCAGCACCAGAGTGGGAGGGTGGGGTAAAGCTTAATTTCTGTGTGACTCATAAGAGACACACCTATGGGTCTCTTTCTTAGTTTAAATAAGCAATTAAAAGCAGAGTACAAGCAAAACAGAGTGCAAAGAAAAAAATCACAATATGCAAAACAGAAGAGGACAATGAAGCAATATAAAATACAAAAAAAAGCAAAAACAAACTAGCCTTTCCCTCATAGGAAGCTGTCTGTGGCAGTGTCTCAGTGACCCTTTCCACTAAAACCTTATCTCACAGTAAGTCCTGCGAACAGGAACAACCTTAATAACTACAAGCCCCAATTTGGATAATTTTGTGGGAGCCCTCAGCTGAACTCCCAACTATTATCCCAAACCATCCCTCCAATTGCAGGCTTCCTGGAATTTTCTTTCAGATCAGGGATCAGGAATATATGCTGCTGCTACTACACATTAAAAGTAAAACAATATGTTATTAGTTTATATGTTGTCATAAGACATGTTAAAGTAGGAATAAAATACTGGATTCTTGGATTACCCTCAAATCCAGCATACCCTTTCAGGTTCTACTCAACTCAATCAGGCACACCAAGGAGCTAGCTTAATAGGTAACTGAGTCCCTTGTCCACAAGGTGCTTCCTCAGGTGGGTGCAACCTTGACTTATTAGCAAACATGTTCCCAAACTCCTGTAGTACTGACATCTCTTGATCCTACAAAGGAGAGAGCTGTACACTTTCCCTTGTCTCCCCAGCACTGCTACTTTTTTCTCCTCCCTTTTCTGTCTCCCCTCCTTTCAGTTCATATCTTTATTTGACTCCTGCCTTTCTCTCCATGGGCAACAAGTGTATATACTGTAATTTCTTTCTGTTTTGTATATTGTCTCAACAGAGACAATAATCTATATGATATGACACTGTATAGATAGTCTTCTTACCAATTATACTTATTAAATTCTTGTATCACAGCTCATGCTCATTTATGCTACATATTTTCCTAATTTAATAACTCAAATCACTTACTTGCTTTTACATTCCCACGGTTGCACTGACATTGTTTATTTTTTTTATTATATTTCTTCTGAGACTAACAGTGGTCTAGGTGGACCTTGTTTAACAAACTTTAAATTATTTATCTCTTCATAAGTTGAGTACTCCCCACACTCCAGTATCACTGGCAACACCAAACAGAACACGCTACTAAAGAGGAGGCTCATTCTGAAACGTTAAACCTGATGAAATCATCTGACTCATCACAGTCCCCATCTCTTGCCTCACATGCAGAATGTTCTTGAATGCCAGGAAGAACTGGACAGATGAGGTAGTGGGGACAAGCTTAATTTCTGGGGGAGAATGGACGGCCAAAATTGGCATGAAAACTGTTTAACCTCCATTATGCAGTGTCATCTTATATTATCCGTTTTCTCCTTTGTGTGCTTCTAATCACCTCTTGTGCTTGCTCTGAATGATTGGAGTTCCTTACGCATTTAATTCTCATACCTTGTTTCAGCCTATGTGTTTCCTCAAAATCACATAAAATTGGTAAACCTTTTCAGATTTGAACAATAACAGTAATAATCACAGCCCTATCCTTAGAAACAGCATTGTTCACATACTACCCAACCTATGACAATTAAATAAAAAGAAACTTTCAGAAATAATTTATTAACTAAGTGACTAATAGATGCAATTATTTCCAGTCACCCTGGTCAAAAGTGCAACAGTAAGGATTACATGCGTGGATAATTTAGAATATTCACCAAGCATCACGCTTTTGGCAGGTGAAGTGAAATCAGAATGTCTCAAGGAAATGTACACGGGTGTGGGGGAACATGTAAAACTCACACAAATGTGTTAATCATTCTATAAAATGCTTCTTGCAAAATATTCCTTCCAAATCCAGTCTAACCATTTTCTAGTTTTAAGTTTCTGTTTGTTTTCTATTTGTAAGTGACACTAAATATGATACCCTGCTGTACATTTGAGTCAGACTGTTTGCTGCTGTTTTCCCATATTCAGCCAAGTGGACCATTTTTATTTCCTCCTCTGTCTCTCAACACTCAACACATACATCTCATGTTTTACTTCACTTGAATTATTTTGCATCTATCTGTGTCTGCATTTCTTTCCATATTGATCAGATATTACCTCAAATGTGGTATCTTGTTTTTTTTTTTTTACAATTACTACGATTACTAGTTTGTGCTCTCGTACTATCAGAGACGATTCCCAGTTATTTCTTATAACTGTATTCAACAGCATCCACTCATAAACTCTATGTCAGCAAAAGAAAATAGTACCGCTCTATCAGTATTCAAATTAAGCCTGGTCTTATTATTTTTTGAGACAGTAACTTGGGTGGGAAGAAAAAAAACAGATGGTTAGTCCAACCAGTTTGGGTTGAAAATCTTGTTGAACATTCAGCAACAACCATTGACTTCCATCAGAGCAGGAGCAACTTACACTGTAAGCCATGCAAGAGGTATGAAGCCAAAGTTATTAATAGTAGTGGGCCAGCCACTGGTGTACTGCATAATGGGAAATGTTGTATACTCCACTAACAAGACTCACAACTACTAGGGAACAAGATTACCAGTAGAAAAATAGCTTGCACCTTACTAGAGTGCATTTCAGGCAAATGTCTGAGCCACATGAGGAATAATCACTCTGCCATAGCTCTAGTACAGGGCCCCCTGAGGTAGTAGGGCCCTGTTAGGGCAAATAGGTCCAGTTGGCCTAAGGCCAGCCCTGCTTCTGAAAACATTATAGAAGATATGTAACAGTTCAAAACTTATGGCCACTTTTCTTATACAAATATTGGAAAGCTATAACTTTTAATTCAAAAGTATTCATAGTTAAATAGATTTCACTTATCAGTTGTCAGCATTTTGGTATGTTGCACAACTGTCTTATGTGTTAGATCCAAAAACATGAACATTTTTAATGTATATTTTTGGGGGTCAGCTGTCATTCACTTTAATTTTCATAATACATTTGAAGTCACTACCATCCATCCAATGCTGTTGAGTAGCAACTGACTCCTATATCAGTCCTATGAATACCAGTTGCCATTCACAGAGTTTACTAGGCAAGTAGAGAACTGCGGCAGCTTGACAAGCCTTTCTTCCTTATCTCATGCATGCACATACTCACACACACACACACACACACACACACACACACACACACACACACACACACGTGCATACACACACACACACACACACACACACACACACACACACACACACACACACACACACACACACACACACACACACACACACACACACACACACACAAAGAAACACCCTGGAAGCATTGAAAAAACAGAGGTCAAATGTAGACTGTGGTGGAGGTTTCAGAATAAGTCACATCAGTAGCAAAATTAATATTGTATTGTGTCTGAACACTATATAAAATAAGCAAGAAAATCTGGATTAATTAGATGGGGGTGTACTGTATATAGCAGTTACAGAATATATTATAAGTTTTATACCTATACAAGAGAATACACTTGGGATTCATTAATGCCTACACTAAGCGTACACTGTTCTGAGTAAACAGAGAGCACAAACATAACTCAAAGAGAAAAAGACAAAAATAACACTAGCAAAATGAGCACCATCTGTCTGCAGAGACTCCGAGTATGGCTCTTAACTGAATTAATGATAATAGAAACAACATCAACCAATGGTTTACTGATGAATAATCGTAACTCATACATTCTTCCTCCAAATTTTAGTTTTCCTACTGATTTTCTTGCAGCTTTAAATACTGATCAAGATTCATAAAGGTTACCACAAAGTGTAGACTACTTGTACACTTAGTATAATCTTTCTGAGTTACTAGAAAGTGCAAAAAATGTGGTACAGATGTTCTTGAATACAGATTGTGTACACTTAGTGTAGGTGTTATTGAATCAGTTGCTTCTTTTCTATGTATGAAACTCACAAAGCATAATTAAAAGATGCATACACATTTTCATAATCCCTTTTATAAGATGATCTAAAACTCATATTTATACTACTTGCTCAACAATTCAGCTTACCAGTGAGTCAAACTGATCTCTTCGACATACAAAGAGTCGACCATTGACACTGAGAGTTGTAAAGACTGAAACATCATTGTTTTTTAAAACCACTTTTTCTGTAAGAGAAAAAACACAAGTACCGTTTAAGCACGTCTCTGAATGTAATCAGACAAAATAAGAAACAATCTTTTAAACAATGAAAGTATTCACAATGTGTAAAAAGTAGTTAATGAACTTTTAATTTGTTTCAAAATGTGCATGCTACATATAATATAATATTTATGTTTTACATGAGAACCTCTATAGTAGGCTGACAGTACACATGCATAGTTGGTCAGATTTTGATGTAAGTGTGCAAGTGGTCATTTGTGAAATCTGAATAATGACTGTACATTTTTCTAATATATTTTTTCTAATTTACATCTTTACAAGTATTTCCCCAATCAGTATTTAAGTCCTAATAAATTGCCAAGGTTAGACTGGGTGATAACAGGTAAGCCAAAGTGTCCAATACAATGACTGCAACATTTTTTACCGTAAGTGTATATTTGTTTCAGAGTTTAAAAATGTGATATCATAGCACAATGATAATGGTTCTACTATAAATCACACAACTGCACAACCTTGAGCATTAGAAACCTCAAATAATGCCTGAAATATGGAGAAGCAAAAACATTAAGTATTTTTTGCAGGAAGGCAAGCCTCTATGAGCCACCCAATGTGAGGAGCAAGCCCTCAGTCCCCCAGTATATATATATATATATATATATATATATATATATATATATATATATATATATATATATATATATATACACACACACACACACACACACACACACATACACACAAACTACATGGATGCAAGAACTTGAAGAAAGGAACAATCTCCCAAAGGAATGGAATCATTGCCAGCACACACTTAGAAATCACAGTGGCAATAACTTCCTATGGAAAACAGTGATCTTTTCTATGGGCAACTGATGCTTGAGAAACTTCACCTTGATCAACTGTCAAGGAGCCAATGATAAAAAAATGTTATGTACTTACCGTAATGTTCCATCTGTGTTCTCCATTTTCATTCTTCCTCAACTGTTGAGTTCAGATCCGATCCTCAGATTTGACTCGGGCATTACTAAAGCTCATGGCAATCAAAAAGCTCCTCCCTTACCCATAATGCACCAACCCCTAATATACCCCAGATCTTGTTTGCAGATTTACCTAAAGCAGGGCGTGCTAATATACATATATGTATATATATATATATATATATATATATATATATATATATATATATATATATATATATATATACATCCTATAGAAGAAATTGTATCTGGAGATCAACATTAAGGACAGTGGTGTCCTTAAAGTATTTCATTCTCCCAGAAGTCTGTTGTGATAAGGGTTGGGTGGTTGGGGTCAGGAAGTTGAAGAAGCATGAAAATGGACAACACAAATGGAATGTTATGCTAAGTACATCATTTTTTATCTGATGTTGCCCATTTTCATTTTATCCTCAGCTCTTGGGACAGAGTCCCCAGCTGAGCTACCTAAAATCCAGGGTGGACTCTAAAGAAGAATATTCCTGAGCAGAGTTGAGCCAAAGGCTACTCCTCCCCTTGAGACCAGATCCAATTTGTAATGAGTGATAAAGGTATGAGGGTTTGCCCAAGTTGCAGCTGCACATATATCATCTGTGGAGGCTCTAGACAGAAACACTGAAGAAGTTGCCATGGACCTAGTTGAGTGGGTTTTAGAGGTTTTGCCAAGGTTAGACCCAACTTGTTATAAATAAATGACATGCAATCTGTCAGTCATCTGGCTAAAGTTACTTTTGCAACTGGTTTGCCAAATTTAAAATCTGCAAAGGGCACACATGATCTGTCTTTCTAATTTCTTTCCTCCTATGTAAATAAAAATGTCTGTGAACATCCAATAAATGCAACATGCATTCATCTTTGTTTGCAAATTTAGGAAAGAAGAATGGCAGATTAATGGGCTGGTTAATATGGATTCTAACACCACCTTAGGAAGGAAAGACATATTGGTACATAATGTGACTGTGTCCTTATGAAAGATCAAGTAGGGATGTTTAGATGGCAATGCTTGAAGCTCTGAAACTCTTCTAGCAGAGAAGTTTTCTAGGTCAGGAACTTAAGATCACATTTAGCTGCTGCCTCAAAGGAAGAATAAATTAAGGCCTGCAATATCAAGTTCAAATCCCATGGTGGATTAGGATCTTTATACAAGGATCTCAGCAGAAGAGTGCCTCTCAAAAAAGCTTAATAAACTTTAGAAGAGCCCACAGAAGAATTCTCAAATCCTGTATGAAAATTAGAGATTGCTGCTAACTAAACTTTAACTGTTGTGGAGCTAGATCCCTCATTAAAAATTGTTGCCAAAAGATCAAGTATACTATGTATGAGAGCTGAGAAGGGGTCGGTGTGTTTTTGTCATGCTCAACAAATGAACCTTTTCTATTTAGTTGTGTAAAGTTTTCTTGTAGAAGGTTTATGGGAAGATAAAAGAATATGATGGAGTGGGGAAGAGAGCATCGGTTTTCTGGCTATTAATGGAATTGGAAAAAAAAACAAGCTGCCAGCTTGAGGTTTGAGATATCCAGATGAATCAAAACTGTAGATGAGACAGGAGGTCTAGCATTGGATCTAGAATCCAAGGTTGGTAAAGCACATGAGACCAAAGGAAAGGGAACCAAATATTTTGAGGCCAGTAAGGTGCAATGAGGATGACTTTGCTCTTCAACCTGGCAGACTTCTGCAGGAATTTTGAAACTGGGGGACTTGACAGGTAAGCATAAAGTAGACTGGGAGAACAATTGTGAAGTAGAGCATCCTTCTGTGATTCCCCTGGAGGGGGGATTAGGGAAAAGTAGCTGTTGCATTTGTTGTTTAGGGGAGAAGCAAAAAGATCACACCAAGGCTGGCCCCACTGACAAAAAATCATTTCATGTTGAGAGATCACTCGTGAGGCAGGAGAATGGAACTGTTCAATTTGTCTGCTATCACATCAGACTTTCATGGGATGTGCATTGCTATGACAAAGCGGTTGGATGAGGTCACCCATTGTCACACTCTGAATGCTTCTCGACACAAGGGGTAAGATCTGGTTCCTCCCTGTTTGGTGATGTAACAAACTACTGACATATTGTCTGTTTGAATTGCAATTGTCCCTAAAGGAGTGACTGCAATGCTAAAAGTACTGTTTTCATCTCTAGGACATTGATATGGAAACTGGCCTCTTCAGTGGACCAAGTGCCTTGGACTGTTTTCCCCAGAAAGTGGCCTACCCACTCAATCTGGGAAGTGTCTGTGGTCACGCTGGACTTGGGTTGAGGAAGAATGAAAGGGCAGACTTGTAGAACATGATCTGAATGAATACACCACCAGAGGTATCTCTTGCATGCTTGACTAATTCTTGTTTGTGCTGACATGTACTGGTAAAGAATCGACCCTGAGCTGCTGGCATCCACTGAAGAATTCTCATATGAAATCTTAATAGAGGAAGTAAAATTATGGCAGCTGACATTGACCCCAAGGCTTGAAGGATCAACTGGGATGAAATCTTGGTATTGCGAATTGTTTTCATGACCTGGAATCTGATAGTCTGAACTCTTGAGAGAGGAAGAGAGGCTGTCACTGATATCTTATTGAAGACTGATCCTATAAATTCCAAAGTCTCTGTAGGTTGTAATTGAGACTTCTTGTAATTTATGGCTATACCCAGATGAGAAAGAATCTGAAGTACTGATCTCTTGCTCTTGTTAGTAGATGTTTGGTTGGGGAGGTAATGAGTCAATCGTCTAGATATGGAACACGCAGTCTTAAGTGAGCTGCTAACAATTCCATGCATTTGGTGAGCACCCAGGGCTGGTGGTGAGGCCAAAGGCATTGGTCTGAACTGACAGTGACTGGCTCTCAGCCAGAACCATAAATACCTTCTGGATTGTTTGTTCATTTTTATGTGATAGTACACATCCTGAAGGTCTATCGAGCACATCCAGTCATCGTTGCCCAGGAAGGATAGAATGGACTGAACTGTGACCATCCAAAATTTTGTATGTCGAATTGACTTGTTCAAGGTGCTGAGATCCAAAATTGGTCTCCAGTCCCCTGTTTTCTTTGACACTAAAAAGAACCTTGAGTAAGTTCAAGATTATATCTGCTCTGGTGGGCCCTCTTAGATGACTGTTTTTTCTAGCAGCTCTTGTATTTCTAGTGCAGCTGCTCTTCTCTGACTAGGTGGAACATTAGGAATTTTGCATACAGTTGGGGGTGGAAGGGAAAAGGGAATTATATAACCTCTGGAAATAATCTTCTGCACCCAAGTACCTCTTGTTATATCTAGCCAGGCTCTCTGGTGCAGGGATAATTGACCCCTGACAGCCTCCAGAGGGTAACAATCAGGCCTCCTTTCAGAAGTGCTGCTAGGGTCTATCAGAGAAAGAGTCTCTGGACCCCTGGTTTTGCAGGCCTCCTCTGCCATGTGGGTGTTGTCATCCATTAGAGTTCCCCTCTCTGCCCCTAGGAGAGCTATCTCCACGTGTGTCCTGGAAAGGGCCACATCTTCCAACCAACTCGTTGATTCCTAGAAAAAATCTTTGAGGGGTCGAAAAATGTAGTCCCACTCCAGAGAGTGTCTTTCCATCCTTTTCACACTTGGATAATGTGTCCTCCACTTTTGGGCCAAACAATGAACTGCTGTCACAGGGTGCATTGATGAATGAGGACTTAAAAGGCTCCACAAACTCACATAAGCACACCCAAGCATGTCACCTAATGTATATGCCTGAATGGGCTGCCCTTGAGGCACCTTTGGCTGCATGCAAGGTAAGCCTCATGGACAAATTTGAAATGGATTGGAGGGTAGCCAACGGAGAGGCCACAGACAATTGAGCCTCAGCAGTAATGGTCCTGGAAAGGGATTTTGAAAGTTCCTTGAGCAAGTCCCTTTGTAATCTAGTAAAATGTGCCAAACAGTTTAGCGAACTAAGGTAAAGGTAGCTGATGCATAGACGCTTCCCAAACCTGTCCATCACCCTAGACTCCCTGTTAAGGTGATGAACAGAGGAACTTTCCTTCTTGGTGGCCACTGCCATGGCCATGGCATCCACAGGCACCCCTTACTCCAGAATTCCTTCCTGACAGGTGGAGTCAGAATCTGATCTAGCTTCTGAAGGATTGGCTCAACTGAGTCAGGCTCCTTCCACACCCACATGGAGATGAAATCAATGATCCTGTCAGTGGTTGGAGTAACCCAGGAGGTAGACAGGCCAGTTCCAAAGGCCACCAGAAATACTGATTCCTCTGATGAAGGGTTGCTGGGGGAACAACCACCTCTCTACTTAAGGATCTCAAGGATGTTCTCCAAATGAGACATTTTCTGGAGGTGATCATGGGGACCCTTCTTCCTCATCAAAATCATTATCCTCAGTAACTGACTCTTGTGGAGAGTCCAAGTGCTTCCTCTTTCACTTTCTCTTCCTAGGGACTTCCTTGGTGGGATGCTCCAGTGGTGTGTTGGAACAGATTGTAAAACCCTGGTGGGTGGTCTGGGGGTCTTGAGCTGGCTATCCCTGTGGTGTAGAATGACGTGGCTGCAAGTGCAGAGACATTTGGGAACTAGATTGGAGATCTTTGGAGGTTGACTCCATCCTTCTTGTCAGAGCAGGGAGTACTCTCTTTACTATGTCAAAGGCAGACTGCTCCAGAGAGAAGGAAGACATTGGCTTTGAGAAGGCAAGCTTCTAGACCACTGTCCCCCTCTGCCCCAAGACAAATCTCCCTGAGGAGGAAGTTTGAGCCCAGCTATCCAATGCTGAAGCTCTGAGGGGTAGAGACAGCTCTGAAAACCTTAGACTTGACTCCAACACCCCAAGCACAACAAGGAAGCTTCAGCTCCGAGAATCATCCAGATCTGAAGATGTCAGAACCGGCTGCAATCACAAAAAGCTTCAGATCTGAAGATAAAGTTATTTTGGGATCTGAGCTGGATGGACCTGGAAGATTCAAATCCAGGGACTCTGAAGCAACTGGAGGGATCAGAGAAGGAGCAAGTAGTGGTGGTGTGGTAGATGGATAGGCTTCCTGACCCGAGGGGGTAGAAACTGGTAAAACACCCACCTAAATCTATGCCAAGAGAAACTTCCTCATCATTTTGTCCACATTTTCCTCAGTCAAACTCCTGGAAGAATGAGACAAGGCAATGGATGGTGATTCAGATCGACACCTTTCCAAAAAAGGGGTGGGAACCCTGGAAGGCACTGGGTCAAACGTAGATGACTACCTAGTCCTAGGAAGGTTTATCAGATCTGAAGCAGTCAGGTCCATTCATTTTTTTGTTGGATCCAAAGAGGTTGGATCCATTGCGTTCTTTTTAGGATCTGAGGGAGAGTGGATTTGACTTGGTGTCGCTCCATCCTTGGCTTTTTCCTTGGTGGCTCTGATGATGGAATCAAGGAAGTGGTGGGCCTAGGAGACTTAGACAAGGACTCCTCAGTTTTTATTTTGGGGACTGAGCCCCAGAAATAACTTAACCAAAGGTAGATAGAAGCAATCCCTTTAGAATCAATTTGTCTTTTGTATCTGCCACTCTCCTAGGATTGAAGTTTTTGCAAACTGTACAATTCTCCTGGAGATCTTGAAGGCACAAGCAGTAAATACATAGTTTATGAGCATCCAAAAGGGGCAATTTGTGCCCACATTTTAGACACTTCTTGAAACTGGAAGGTCCTTTTCCAGACATAATGTAGAAGGAAAGAAGAAAGGGGAAAAAAGAATCACCCTTTGTTTATTTATTTTAAGAGAAAAAAACAAAAGGAAAATGCCAACAATGGTAAGGAGGACTACACTAGCGTGTAGGAATAGAAAGAAATAAAGAATGCATTTACCAATGATGGCAAATGAGAATTACAGCAAATGTAACAAGGGTAAGGGAATAATAAACTAATAAGATGTATGACAGAGAAAAAAAATAATAAGAGAAAAAAACACTTATCTGAGGGAAAAAACTGGTAGACAGAATTAATGGGTTTTAAATCGAAAGTAAGGTACATTTTTCTGATATTCTACTCCAAAAGCACTAATCATTTTCTCTTTCTTTCATTATACCTGACTAATAAAATAAAAATAAAACTTGACTTAGTTTTATCTTTTCCTTGTGTGACTTCCTAACACATGAATATGGGTCATGTTCATTATTATAGACCTAAAAGTTTTTGGTGCCAGGAATTAAAGTAGTATTTATTTTCTATGCTTTTGTACTTCAGTTATACACTCTCTCTTATCCTACTTAAAATATCATCTTTCCATTGTGTTACTTAAAAGTTTATTTGACATACCTGTATGCCTGTTAACTCAGGGTTACTTTTTAAACTAGTGAGGTTTGATTTGGAACGTACAGCACTTCCTCTCCCCCAAACACTAACTCTGCAGCTTCTTCCATGTCTTCATCTACAATGTGCAACTCTGAGGGAAAATCTGCTGCTGCTTCACTATCTGTTCAAGTCTTTGAGAGTTACATTTTTCACTTTGCTATTCACCTTGGACAGAACTGGGTTTAGAATTCTACATTTTCTTACCACTCTCACCTCTACTCCTTCTCTATTTCTTTGCTCCTAGGGTCTTCACTTAAGTGCCTTTCTCCTCTTTTGCCATTTATATTTCTGTGCTAATTCACTTTGCAGACATTAATCTTATACTGTCAGGTTCTCCATCCATTCCTCCTCTGACATCACTTACAGTATTGGGTTTCTGTTGTTCTGTCACAATGGTTGGTTTCTGGTAACACACGGAGTCATTATTTTATTTATTATTTTTTACTGCCAAACAACAATCAGATTCTCACATCTATAGGTTCTGGGCTTGTCCTGTTTCCCTGTTTTTGATGCTGGGTCACTATTCCCTCCCATTCTTATTCAGCAGTGGTATATCAAGTGGTTACTTGATCTCTTTTATTTTATTTGGAGCATTAACCTGTCACACAATGTCTATAGAAGCTCCCTCCTCCCACATTTTCCACAGTTCCTTAAAAATGGAGGAAATCTTTTATCTTATAATACCATGAGTTAAGTTAGAGACCAGGATGCAAATATGCTCCTAGCACTGCTGGAATTTCTACACGTGTGAGGAGATACTGCTTTCTATCACTATGAATGCATGACACTGCAGCCTTCCTTTATCACTAACTGTATGTTTCCATAACTGGGAGCCTTTGGCAAGGGTAGTCATGTTTCTGGAGTTGAGCACAGACTGAATTTTTCTTTCTTAATAAGGAATATACAGTTTACTTCCTTGGTAGTAATACAATGGCATAATGCTGACTCAATAATTCTAGCACAGTCTTATCACATTCCACAGAAATAGTTTTAACATGCATATCAGTTACAGTCTTATCACATTCTACAGATGTATTTGTAACATGCATGTCAGTTTTCACATTTTTGCTACTAACATTTTCTTCAGTATTAGTGGAACAGATCTGGCATTATAACCCACTCACCACTTCTGAAACAAATTAATGTTACTTGATACTTTTTGTTTCACAGGAGATTGTGAATTTCTTACTAGTTTTAGATTTAGAAGCAGAACATTTACTTTAAAGAATGTATCATTAAATATTGAGTTTATTACTAAAGTTGCCAAAATGACAGATTTGTTGTGATCACTTTGCAACACACACTTTCTCATATCATTTAAATTTGTCTACAGGTAGAATTTTTAATATTTTCGTTTTACTGTTTCATCATATTCAAACAACAGCTTTATATGTTTCAATTCATGCATCTGAATTCTTGCCAGTGTGTCAGCATTAAAAGGGCAGTTGTGATATTTTATAGTTTGTACTTCATAAGTTAGTCCAGCCCTAACCAAGAGTTCTGTTTTTAAGTTTCCCATAGTCTGAATAAGCCTTCCTCTCCATATTTATATATGTTTTTAATCTCTCTCCTGTCATTTGGGAAGACAGGATTTCAATCCACTGTGATTTGTCATACTTTTCTTGGGTTACATACAATTCAAAAGATTCTGGATATGACTCAATGTTACATTCCTTACTAATCTTTGTAATGGCAGGTACAGTTCTTGGGCTACCTAACATGTTGGCCAGACCCACAAGAAGGTTATGTTTCTCTGTACTTTAGACACCACCAAGGCCTTTAATAATGGCTCCCGGATCATGGCTCAACAAAAACACACTAGGTAACAGTAGAAAAATCTCTGTTGTTTACTGCAGGAACATTTTGCTCAAATAGTTCATGCACTTGGTAGCAGAGGTATAGACTGAATGTCTTTTAGTAAGCCCCTGCCCAAACTGCTTGTGTTCTCATTCTCCACCAGTTTAAGCTCTTAAAATGCAATGGAGACAGAAGTATAAAATGCAGATTTATACCAAGCAGAAATGACAAACACAGTCAATTAGCATTGATCAGTTTTTACAGACACTACAAGGCATGCTACCCACTTTCTGATACACAAGATATCAATATGTGAATGAGATGTGACGAAGCTCTAACAAGTGTGAAAGCACTCATCTGTTGTTTTAACTTAATAAACCAGGACTTAAACAATTCCAACTTGAATCCTTTTTTTCTTATTTTTAATAATAAGAATGTAAAGAGATCTTTGACACATATCTGACATAATTACTTACTAATCTTTGTAATGGCAGGTACAGTTCTTGGGCTACCTAACATGTTGGCCAGACCCTGTACAACTAGTTTTCCATTTTTGTTGATTGTTCTTCCTTAAGGAAAGTGTGCACTGCCCTTAAAGGTGGAAAGATACATTTCCTCGGTACTAGGTTACGTTGTCTATTTGTGTGTGTGCGTGTGTGTGTGTGTGTGTGTGTGTGTGTGTGTGTGTGTGTGTATATATATATATATATATATATATATATATATATATATATATATATATATATGGTGGTCCCCTTCAGATGGGTGAACTTTTAAAAGTTCAACTTTCATATGGCCGAGACCATATAATCGAACTTTTAAAAGTTCGAATGGACTGAATGGGGATCTCCATAGAGCGTGGAATGGAAAAATTTCCCTTTACCACAATGTAGTGCAATCTCAGAGCTGGTATATTTAAATAGCAGGGGGTGCAGGGGGGCTTGCCCCCCTGATAGCACTGTTTAGTTTTTTTCACATTTTTGAACATTCAAATTTTTGATCATATGGTCTTGCCCATATGAAAGTCGAACACTTGGATGTTTGACAATATGATGTAGACCCATATATATAATATATATATATATATATA
The DNA here is from genome assembly GCF_019279795.1 of Protopterus annectens. Classification (NCBI taxonomy): domain Eukaryota; kingdom Metazoa; phylum Chordata; order Ceratodontiformes; family Protopteridae; genus Protopterus; species Protopterus annectens. The sequence continues at coordinate 123,142,914 of NC_056738.1, read as the reverse complement.
TATATATATATATATATATATATATATATATATATATATATATATATATATATATATATATATATATATATATATATGTGTGTGTGTGTGTGTGTGTGATTGTAAGTTGGGTGCTGGCATTGACTCCCCAAATGATGTTAACATACTTCAAGAGGGTCTCACAGCAACAAGTGACTGCTGCCAAAGGCATGGCCTTAAGTTAAATGCAAAAAAATATATTATCATCCCATTTGGCAAAAGCATGCCCCCTACTGATTACCACATTAGCAGCAACCCCGTAAGCACACAACCTGTGGTGAGAGACCTGGGTACACAAGTTGACAACAATTTCACATTTGACCATCATGTAGCGGCAATGGTCGGAAAAGCCTTTTACTTGGTTCATCTCATAAGTAAAGGGATTGCATCCAGAAAAAAGGAGGTTATTACCTTTCTGTACTCCTCCCTCATTAGGCCAATAATTGACTACAACTCCTCATTTGGTATGTAGTTCTCCAAACACCTGCACCAACTGGAAAGGCCACAGAAATGCCTCACTAAGAGAATTCATGGCCTCCAACACCTATCCTATGTAGACAGGCTCAAATCACTATCACTCTACTCTCTATCATACAGATTGCTCAGAGTTGATCTGTGTCTCACCTACAAGGCAGTCTCAGTCCCTGCTCAACTTGAGATGCTCCATATCCATAAGTCTAACACTTCACATAGTACCCGATCGAAAGGCTTAAATCTAATATGTGACATAAACAAAACCTGCTGGAGAGGTTTGTCTCCCAGAGGCTGTTCCATCTCTGGAATAGACTCCCTATACACGTCAAACAAAGTACATCACTGACCCTCTTCAAGTGCAACCTTGATGAGTGGATGGGCAACCATAAATTTGTCCCAGTGGTTCCACCTGTGTCCCTCATTGACAGGGGCAACAGGTGCTGATTGAGGTTTCTTTTTTGGGGATAAACTCTTGGCTAGGGTTGCAAGGGCCCCAGAACCATTAGCCTAGCAATCTCCTATGATCCTATATATATATATATATATATATATATATATATAGGATCCAGACACATGCTCGACTAGCATATGTCTGAATCACAAAACATTGAACACACATACACGAAAGGGCTTAACATCGACAAGTGCTTCCGTGTATGTGTGCCTGTTTCATAGATTGGACTACAGTGCGGGTAAGGGAAAATTCCCTTTTCCCCACTGTAGTGTGATCTCGGAGTGAGAATAATAAGGTAGGGGGGGGGGCAGAAACATAGATTTTTTTGTTTTTGAATTACACATACACGGAAGCGCTTTTCGATGTTAAGCGCTTTCATGTATGTGTGTTCGATGTTTTGTGATTCGGACATATGCTAGTTGAGCATGTGTCCTAGACCTATATATATATATATATATATATATATATATATATATATATATATATATATATATGTGTGTGTGTGTGTGTGTGTGTGTGTGTGTTCATTTATTTATTTATTTTGCAGTTTGTTTACCGGGAAAGTCCATTGGGACAAAAATTAGCTTTTTTTAATGGAGGCCTGGGAGAAAAGCTCCGAATACAGTTTTACAATAAAATTAACAGTATATCCAAACAGTTTGAAAATGTATACATTTTTGATCAATAAAAAGCAACCACAAAGTGGATAGGAGTAACTTTTGAGAGAAATGGCCTAACACAGTAGTCTTAGCGCATGAAAAATAACAACAGTATGTGACAACAATAAAGGTATGAGAGGAGTTTAGTTTATTAGACAGAAATTAGACACATGATTGAGAATGTGGCCTTAAGGAGGGAAGGTCTTATCAGTTTCTGAGGAAGTGAGAAAAAAGACAAAAAAAGGAGGATAGGAATAATGGAGATAAGTGTTGGATAACAAGTAGGATAGAGAAGGGTAGGGATGAAGTAGAGGGAGTCAGGTGAATTAAATAGTAAAATAGTGGAGATAAGTAGAAATAGTACAGATAAGTGTTGGATAACAAGTAGGATAGGGGAGGGAAGAGATGCAGTGGAGGGAGTCAGGATATATATATATATATATATATATATATATATATATATATATATATATATATATATATATCTGCATACATACATACATACACATGCACCTATATATATGCATACATACATGCATATGCACACATATATGCAGTTGTGGCATGTTTGGTAGAGCAATCAGTTAGTAGAATGGCAATTGACAGAAACTGCATTTGGTAGAATCTTACCTCTGGATACGCACCCAGGAGTGGCGCTGCAAAACTGGTCCCCCTTCACAACAAAGTGGGTTGCATCCACCGACCCTGGAAATACCGCCCCATTAGCTTGACAAGCCTTATCTGCAAAGCCATGGAGGAGAGGATCATAATGGACCTCATAAATAAAGAGGAATTTGGTGCAGACTTTGGATCCAAAGTTTTTTGCTGTGTCAAAAGGCAGATCATGCCTTAAACTTAGTCGACTTTTTTGAAACAGTCACCAAGCCATTGATGAGGGAAAGGCAGTCCATACAGCCTACCCTCGGCTAAGGATCCACTGAGCACAGAAGAAGTTATCAGGGACCTGGGGACCCAGGTTGATTGTGGTGGTCTCATCGACACCCATGTAGCTAAAGTAGTTAGAAGACCCCTCCATTCCCCCACCTTATCATGAAGGATTCTCATCTAGATCAAGGAGGAGGTTACAGTCTTTACTACTCACTCAATGAATATGCTTCACCTCAAAAAATCTATCCATCAGAGCCACACAAGGGGGGAGATTAAACCTCTCGACTACGCTATTAATAGGGGATGGAGGGATAGATTTCATCACCAAGAAAAAGATGCTGTGCTGTGGAACAAAATCCCCCCGACATGAGGCAGAGCACTTGTCTGCCTTGTTTGTTCAAGAATCTGACCAATGGATGACAGAGGCACAGCAAAATAATGGGTATAGTTCAGATAGCCTAGTATGAACCTATGAACCTATGAACCTATGATAGAAGAGACTGTATTTTTGGGCTGGATTTCGAGAATTGGTTTAGTTAGCTGATTTTTGCAAACTTTCATTGTTCCTGACATTTCTGCACTGTGCTTCATAAAGTTAGTGATGTTCTTGTTACTTTGCAAGGCTTGCAGTCAGTAAATAGTGCCAGTGTACATAACCACGATCAGTGTTTTCTATGGGAAATCACTGCTGGTGTGATTTCTGTGTGCCTGCAGTGGTACTATTGTTTTTGGAGATGGTTCCCTTCTCTGATTTGGCATTACTGTGGACAGTCTATCTATCTATCTATCTATCTATCTATCTATCTATCTATCTATATATCTATCTATCTATCTATAAGTTTGGGTGCCTGGAAGGAATCCCCCATCAGGTGATAAAGGGAGGCTTGATCCCCTACAAAAAAGAATTTGTAGGTTTCTTTGTTGTTCTAGTGTATTTTGGACATTTGTTTACTTAATTTGCAGTAGAATTAAAGTATTTGGCCTACTTTTAGATCAAATGTGATTTGACTGAGTGAATTTTCTACCAAATGTGATTTCTACTTATTGTTTTTATCAGCTGTGATTCCACTATTTATGATATCTACCAAAAATAATAGACTCCTGCACATACAAAACCATTAGATAGCTCAAGCTGAACTGAGTAAAAGATGAGTTTTAGCACAAAGTCCTTCAGAGATTTCATGCCAACCGAGGAAGGGAGGCTGAGCTGTGAGAAGATATTAATAGGAAAAAAAAAAAAACAGTTGTCCATACCCTGGCATAAAAACACACCAAAAAGCAAGGATGGAGAAAGTGGCTACTGCAGCAGTGTTCATTCAAACATCAACTTTTATAGTAAGTTTACTTACACAGCTCTAGGATGTTCATCATATTGATCACTACTGCAGTAGCCTAAGCTATGTAGGTTTGTTTGTGTCTTTCTGCTTTTCCCGGTTAGGGGTCGCCACAGCGGAACTCCAGTCTGCTAATGAGTGGTAGTGGGTTTTTACGTACCGGGTTACCAGCCCTGATGCACAACCTTCAACGAAGGCATGCCCCATTCACATATGCCTCTGCACAGAAGACGCTCTAGCTGAGAATCGAATGGGACAACGTCTTGCTATGAGGTGACAAAGCTATCGCAGCACCACCACCGCAGTTCTAGCCTAAGCTATGTAGGTAAATTACAATAACTTAGAACAACTAGTAGGTGGAAGGGGAAGGGTCCAGGAGCTCCTGGATAATGGTTCTAGCAAAGCCTGACCTAGGCCTGGAAAAGGAATCTAGTTTATATTACTTTGTGAAAGTATGCACAGAGGACCAAGTTATTGCAGAATACTTCTAGAGTCCAAGCCTTTTCAAAAAGTAATAGATGAAGTCAAAACCCAGGCAGAGTGTGCCTTGGTCCTGCTTGGAATAGTTTTGTGATGGAAATAACAAAAGTTAATACCATTTGAAATTGTCTGCTTTGACACAAGTTATCCCTTCTTACTTCACAAGAAATGAACAAATTATCAGAAGTTCTGAAAGATTTTGTTCTTTCAAGATAATACCTGAGTTGTCTGTGAACATCCAAGTTATGAAGTATCTTTTCAACCTCATTTTTGGGTTCAGGGAAGAACACAGAGAAATTGATAGTTTGGCTTAAAGTAAACTCAGATACAACTTCAGGTATAGAAGTATTAGATCTCAAAGAAACCCTGAATTTGTAGAAAATGAGATAAGGCTAACTTATCATAAGTGCTTGCAACTCAGATACTCTTCTTGGAGATGTCAGAGCCATCAGTAAAACAGTTTTCCATGTTAAGAACTTTAAGTCAGCCTAATGAGCTAGTTCAAATGGACCAAGTGCTAGCTTCTCTAACATAAACTTAAGATCCCAAGGAGAAGCCACCAGGTTTTTGGAGGTTTCTTATGTAATACCAATTTTCATAAAATATTATGACATGAAAATACATTGAAAAAGTGAAATTCATGGGTACATATGCTGAAATGTCCGACAAATTAACCTTGATAGAGAAATAAGGCAGGCCACAGGAAATTTTGTTGGCACCAATTAGAAAACCTTTTCCATTTGCATATATAGGACTTTCTAGAAGTAGGCTCTCTTGCCTCCATTAGTACCTGATCCATGTCCTCAGAAAACAGGTGTCTAAGAAATATCAACTCCTTATTCAGACAGTCAGTTGATGTTGTTTGGGGATGGGATGTTTCAAACACCCCTGTTCTTGTGTGAGTAGATACAGTCTGTGAGGAAGCTTCTGGTAATTGTTACCGGCCAACTCCAAAAGAAGGGAGAACTGCTGTTGTCTGGGCCAGATGGGAGCACCACAAAGATCTTAGTAGATTCCTCCTGAATCTTTAGAGGTACGTTGGGTATTGGTGGAAAGAGTAAACACATACTGGAACATTCCTGTCCAAGGGAAAAATGCCATCTGTCTTCCAGGCCTTCTTGCATGGAGTCCTGCAACAGAATTTTGCTAGCTGATTGTTTGGAGAGGAGGCAAAAATGGTATACATTAGGAATTCCCCACATATGTATTATTTTACATTTGTTTACCAGGAGTATTTGACTGAGCCTGAGAAAAACAGGCTAATTTTCAGATGCCTGGGGAGGAAAGCTCCAAGTTACATAGTAAGTAATGTTACATAGAATTTAAAAAAAGGATAACATGTTACATGGGAAAACAGTCATACAAATCCAATGAGTCGAAGACAAAAGAATAAAAAAAAAAAAGTAAAGAATACTAATAATAATACAATAGTGCAGTAGGAAAGGTTAGTCATACATATTACACATAACAATTGTTGGTAGTAGAATGTAATACAACAGAATATAGTAATACATAAATATTCATCTCATGGGAGTGGGATAGAATTAACACCAAGTAAAGCAGTTAGAATAAGAATATACAGTAATAAGATGGAGAGGCGTTTTAAATGAAAGAGTCTGAGAGAATAAAATATGGGATGAATAGTGCTGAGATTTTGCTGGGGGGGGGTCACTCTGGTGATGAGCAGGAGCATGGCCGGTTATCAGAGAAATGGGTCTTGACAAGAAGTTTGAATTTGGTGGGGTTAGAAGTGCAGAGAACTGGCTGGGGTATTGAGTTCCAGATTTTGGAGATGTGCTTTGAAAATGAAGCATCTCCGCATGTATTATTGGTCTTAGAGACTTCTAGGAGAAGTCTAGGTCTGCTGCTGGTGTAGGGTTTTACTAGATTTCTTAGAGCTGGACATTTATCTGGTAGGTAGATGATGGAGTGGCAAATTGTGAGTTGTTTGAGGTATTATAGGTTTGGGAGTTACGGCCAATCTAGTTTGTGAAGAGCTGAACAATGGTGTGTTCTCTGTGTTAGGCTGGTGACAAACCTGGCTATTTTGTTGTAGCAGTTGCCCAGTTTATTTAGGTTTGTTTTCTTTACGTTAGTAAATATTGGTGAGGCATATAAAACAGTGGATTGTAGATGGCTTTGGGCAGTGGCTATTTTGGTGGTTTGGGTGAGGAATGGTTTTGCTCTATAGAGTGCCATGAGTTTTATGTGGACCTTTTTGATTGTTTGGGATATATGTAGGTCATAACTAAGGGATTCGTCAATGGTGACATCCAGTAGTGTTGTGTGGTCTCTGGGTTCTGTTTTGATTTTCTTAGTGGAGTAGATGGTGAATGGGATAGGGGTTGAGATATTTTATTGTTGGTGAATAATAGAAGTTTGGTCTTGTTGGGGTTGAGTATTAGCTGTTTGGTGGAAAGGTAGTGTTTGACATCTGTAAATGCTTTTTGTGTTTTTTTGCAAGAGTTCATTGATTGTGGTGGCAGAGCAGATGAGTGTAGAATCATATGTGTATTGTACAATGTGAGCTGATGTGGTGGCTGAATTGAGGTCATTAGTAAAAATAGAAGAGAGAAGTGAGCACTCCTACAGAGACTGGTAAGAGTGAGAATAAATTGTCTAGTCATTTGACAGCTTGTTGTCTGACAGGTAATTATGGAACCAAAACAGGGTAGAGTGAGTGAAGTTTAAGGTGGCTAGTTGGTTAAGAAGTTTTTGGTGTGAGACAGTGTCAAATGCTTTTGACGTGTCTAGGAAAACTGATGAAATGTAAAGGACACTGTTTCTAGACTGGTTAACTATATCTATGAAACTAATTAGGGCAGATGTGGTGCTATGATTTTGTCTAAAACCATGCTGCGAGTCACAGAGGAGGTTATTGTTCAGGAGATAGGGCATGATTTGTGAATGTATACATTTCTTGAGGATTTTAAAAAGAGAGGGAAGTATTGCAATGGGTCTGTAGTTAGAGTGTAGTTTTGAGGTGCCTAGTTTGTGAAGGGGAATAATATGAGCTATCTTCCAGAGTATGAAGAAGTATTGTTCAGAGATTGATATGGAGACTGGTTAAGAGAGGGTGTCAGCTGTCTGCTTCAGGAATTCATTGGGAAGCAGGTCAACTGCTAGAGTTGAAGGTTTCAGACGATGGAGTAGTCTTTTGATGTAGCTCGTTGGTATTGGTTTAAGGTTAAATGCTGTAGGACTGATGTCAGGGGTGGTGGGGGCAGTTAATGGGATGGTAGAGTTATGATTTATTAGGGACAATATGGAATTAGTAAAGTGAGAGTTGAACTGAGTTGATGGAGAAATGCTTTGTCTTACTGATTTGCTTGTATATGATGTTTTTAATGGTTTATTTTCTGTCTTAGAAGGAAGGTGGGTCTGTGATCACTGAGGGTATCTGGGAGACAAAAGCTCCAAGAAGCACACTACCCTGGACTGGATACTAGTCAGTAAAAGCCCCCAGTCATATATAGCAGGCTGCTTATCGGATAGCCTCAGTGATCACTCCCCAACATTCCTACTCAAAAAACACCTATACCAAGTTAAACCTGTCCTCTACCGTCAAATACATAAAAAACTAAACTTTAACCCACTCACATTCATCTCATCCCTCAAAGAATGTAACTGGCATCCTCTAAAGTACATCAGTCTTGATGATGCAGTTGAATTTTTTAATACTACCTTCCTGAGCATCCTTAATTACCATGCCCCCATAAGACTTTCCAGAACCAAAGCACAACCCTCCCCATGACTACAGAAAACCACTAGGTCAGAAATGAAAAACAGGGATAAAGCATGGGAGCACAGGCTCCAAACCAAAACCCCCTCAACTAGGCAGAAATTCCTAGAACTATGCAATAGAGTCAAAAAGCTAATAAAACAGGACAAATTCCAATACTACCAGTTTGCTCTAGACTCCTCCCAACACAACCCCAAACAATTCTGGTTCTCCATAACCTCCATCCTCCACCCAGGTAAAGTTAGCACCCCTCCTCCTAACATCCCTCACTCCTCCGAAAATATTGCTACCTCATTCAACACACACTTCACACAAACCATACTATCACTAGCTAGACAACACAACCCCCCTCCCCTCCAACCTACACCTTCAACTAGTAATCTCCCCGCTGTCTTCTCTTTTTCTCCTGTTCCTACCTCCAACATAAAAAACACTCTTAACTAAACTTAAGCCCACCAAATTAGCAGCAGACAACCTCCCAAGTGAATACCTACAAATCGCAGCTGATGCTCTAGCCTACCCAGTATCCATCTTGATTAACTGATCTCTGTCGGAAAGTTATGTTCCCACACTATGAAAAGTATCACATATAATTCCCCTCCACAAAGGCGGCCCCTCCACAGAACTAACCAATTACCGCCCCATAGCTATTCTCTCTCCACTCTCCAAAATACTAGAGAGATGCATTCACTCTCAGGTCTCAGACTACCTCCTTTCCAATACTCAGTATGGTTTCCGTCCAAACCATAGCACCACCACTGCCTTACTCTCCTTTACTAACACTATCCTTCAGCATACAAACAATGGCTATCTCTCCTCTGCTACTTTCCTAGATCTATCTAAAGCATTCAACATGGTCCCACACAAACAACTCATCTCTGTCCTCAATAACCTATCCTTCTCTCAGTCAGTCACCAACTGGTTTCAGAGTTACCTGTCTGACTGTCAACAATTCATTATATGGCAGAATGACATATCTCCCCAACTACCTGTCTCTATAGGGGTTCCCCAAGGATCCATCCTTGGACCCCTACTCTTCTCTATTTTCACCAATAATCTAGCCTCTGCCACCAAACATGGCACACTCATACAATACACAGATGACTCAACCATCATCTGCACAGCCCAGTTCCTACCCAAACTGCAAAAAGTCACACAGGAATCCTTTTCCTCTGTTGAAACTTGGTTATCCAATGCCCAATTAATATTCCACCCAAACAAAACTAAACTACTCATCTTCCAACCCACCAAACATACTCAAAACAACTCTCACTTTAACATCACAGCAAAAGACAATACCACTATACACCCAACAGAACACACCAAATTGCTAGTAGTGGAAATAGACAATAAACTAAAATTTGACATTCACATATCCATGACCATAAAAAAGTCCACAAAAAACTAGGAATGTTTTACAGAAATAAGCAACTTCTCACCAAAGCAGCAAAGATTTCAGTAGCAAATTCCTACCTTATCTCCACCGTAATTTATGCTTCTCCAATATATACCAACCTAAGGCAATGCGATCTAAACAATCTCAAGACCTGCTACAACAAAATTACCAAATTCACCACAGGGGCATCCTACCATAGTCACCACTGTCTCTCGCTTGCTGAACTGGGCTGGCTTGAACTCCCTCACCTCCTTCAATGGTATCAACTCACACTTGCTCACAAACTAGTAAACCATCCACTAAAGGTCCCTTCCCTTCAGAATCTACTCCAACCCTATTGCACCACCAGACCACTAAGATCCAGCAACAAAAATCACTTACAGGTCACTAAAACCAATAACTCTGCTAGAGAAGCACTATTCTCTTGCGCTATAGCCAAATTATGGAACTCCCTCCCACCCACAATTACCTCCGTACCATCATGCACCCACTTCAAAACTTTACTAAAAGCACACCTAAAAACATGCTGGCTATGCCCTTGCAACTCCCCCTCTAATATCACCCACCACCTTTCTTTCCACCCCACTAACTACCTTGATTATAGCAAGCTCGGATGCTCATAAGCCCAATCACTTACTATACAGCAGGAACTTCTTATTGTAACAATTGTTAATATCTGTTATGTACTTCGCAGATGATAAAGATTCTAGTTGTCTACTGATGTACTATGGTCTTCATCTGTAACTATGTTTGTAATTGTTAATTGCTATGTTGATCAAATTGTTAATTGCTATGTAAATCCAATGTAACTGCTGTCTGTATATTTTAACTGTGGAGCTTTTCTCCCCGGGCCTCCGCTGAAAATGGACCTAAGCCCAGTCGACACTCCCCAACAACAAATGTAAATAAATAATAAATAAATGGTTTCAGTACAGTTTGGGTGGATGGGTTAGGGGTTGAGGAATGTTTGGGATTGAGGAGTTGATTTACAGAGGCCCAAAATTTTTGGGGGTTGTTTTGATGTTTTTGTTGAGCTATAGAATATTAGTTTTTTTGTCTGATTTTATTTGCTTTTTGACTCCGTTCTGTAATTGTCAGTAGTTTCGGAGGGTTGTTTGGTTTTTGGTGGCCAGACAGTGGGACCATTCTCTATCTCTTTCTTTTATAAGGAGTTTAGTTTGTTTTGTTAGCCATGGGGTTGGTTTAGATTTTACAAAGATTTTCCTGATGAGGGCTACTTTATTGAGGATTTCCAGAAATGTGTCATTAAAGTATTGAGTTGCCTTATCCAATTAGAGGTATTTTAGTGAGGACCAATTACATTCTTTCAAGAGAGAGTTAAAATATTGATGGAGAAATGCTTTGTGTTACAGATTTGCTTGTATATGATGTTTTTAATGGTTTATTTTCTGTCTTAGAAGGAAGGTGGGTCTGTGATCACTGAGGGTATCTGGGAGACACCCTGAGTGAGAACACAGAGAGGGTCTGTTAGTGGGAATCCAGTCAAGTATGGACTGTTTCTTGTTATGTTTGTCAATCCTAGTTGGGGTGGTGATGATTTGGGTAAAGATGAAAAGGTTAATGCAGTTTGATGGGTTGTTAGAAGAGCAGGAGGACCAGTCTAGGTTGAAATCTCCAGCTATTATTGTTTCTTGGCTAAAGTTAGTTGTAGCTCAATTAAGCAGATTTTCAATTATTATAAAGTTGTTGCCTGGGGGGGAATGTAGACTGTGAGGATGATGATGCATTTGTTATTGTTTAGATGAAGGCTACATACAAGTACTTCTGAGTTATTTGCATCATAGGGGTAGTTATCTAATCATTCTAGGTTAAGAGTGTTTTTATATATACAATGGCTATGCCACTGCCTCACTTGTTAATTCTGTCTAATCAATGAATATTGTAACCCTGGGCTAGTACTTCATTGTCTTTGACATGTGGTTTTAACCAGGTTTTAGTTAGTATGAATATGTCAGGGGTGTAATGATTGAGGGTAGCATGGAGTTGTTCAACTTTGTTTAGGATACTCCTTAGGTTAATGTTTAAGATTAGGAGGTTGGTGCTACTATGGGGGAGCATTATGTAGTTTTGTTGTTTGGAGTTTTGCAATGGTGGGTTTGTTTGGAAGTTTGACTGTAGGGCAGGATTAGGGTGTATGTCACCTGCTTGATTAAGTAGTGTTAGAGTGCATGGGAATAAGTTGGCAAGTTTAGTGAGCAATTTTAAATATTTATAAAACCAGTTAGTAGTTGCTTGGGTGGAATAATATTTAATTGAATAGAGTTCTGAGGGGGAGTTGTTGTAGAGGTATGGTGAGATGAAATTGGTGGGCTAAGTGATGATTGTTTGGGCAGCGTTGGTTAATGTGGGGGAGGAGATAAGTGTAATGTGTAGTCCATGATATGAAGTAATTAGATAAGCTGTTATAAAAAGGGTAGTAGAGATAGTGTGTAGAAATAATATTGTTAGTGTCTGGAGGGGGGGTTTGCAATGAGTTGTGAATGTGGGTCTGCTGCAAGGTACAGTGTATAAGGGATGGCTGATAACCACTGGTAGCCAGTAAGGTAGTGGTAGGTGGTGAAGTGAGGCATGGCTATGTGAGGTTGGTTAACTGGTTGGAAGGGAAGGGGTGGTAGGTTGTGAAGAGAGATGTGGCTATGTGTGAGTGGCTAGGTGGTGGGAAAGGGAGTGGTGGTGTATGATTGAAAATAGTGTGGAATAGGGAGGAACAGACAAGGGTATAAATGAAATTGATGTGGGGGTGGGTGTGAATGGGGTACGGTAGAGGAGCGGAGTGAGCCCGAGCATAGCAAGGGCAAATGAACTGGGTACAAGCCAAGATACGGCAGACCACAAAAACAGCTAAAAAAAAACAATCAGGTAATAAGGTCCAAAAAATACAGTGAATATCCCAGTATAGTAGTTTGTTATGACAAAAGGAAAATGAAAAATAACAGCAGGGGATGAGGAATAGCAAGTTACAGTGAAGTACTACTGGAAATAGAGAGACAAAGTATGGGTATAGCATGGGAATTTCTTGTTGGAGATACCCAAACTATGGGTGTAGTACTTGGGGACAGTAAGGCAATGCAGTTAGAACTGATAGATCTGAGACCAGGAAGTAGGGGGACTAGAGAAAAGATGGTGTGACAAGAATAAGGATAACAGCCATAAAAGTAGCCCAGAGGAGTGGGTTGGGGGGAGGTTGTCTCAGTGATGTGCAGTTAGCCTTTCTTACAACAAATAGTGATAAGAAAATGAACAGGGACTAATACACACTTTGCAATTATACTATGCCAAGAACTGAGGAGCACTCCAAAATACTGGGGGTTGTCTTGTGGGCTTCTGCAGTGCAGGCAGGTACCTTGGAGGAAGTTTCCTTAGTACCAGGGTTCAGAACTTTGCAATTATACTATGGATCACATTTTGGAAGACCCCCCTGACCTAATTTCCATTTGTGAGGTTCTGCCTTTGTCCTGCTCAGCTTGCCTGCTCCACAGTTTTGCTCTGTTGGAATTAGGAAGTCAGTAAAGAGAGATTATGCTGTAAAGCTATATCCTGTGCTAACATGGCTGGTCTGCACAGGGGGTAAGATCTGTCTTTCCCTTGCTTGTTTATGTACCACACCACTGTGGTATTTTCTGTAACAACTTGAAGAGGTCTTGGAGACCAAAGGTGATTTTACTGCCATTGATACTACTCCTAAAGCAAAGTCTGAGGTGTCTATGGTGACAGACTACGTTGGGTTAGGAGTGGAGGAAAGACCTGGATTCAGGGATATTTGATGTCTCTACTAAATGAATAATTTGTCTTCACACAAAACCAAGAACTGGAATTTGAAAAGATAATTGATGTTGGTGCTGGGGCCAAAGAGACTTCAGATACCATTGTATCTTTATCATGTGGAATCTTGCAAGAGGTATCATGAGAATCGTAGATGTCATGAGGTCCAGAATCCTGAGGTATACCCTTGCAGTGACCGAAGTCTGAGTGGAAAAACTCTGGAATAGATTTAAATATTGACCTATTTTGTCTATGGAAAATAAACTCCTTTTACCAAGGTGGCTAGCAGACATCCTGGGAATGCAATCTTGTGTGATAAAGTCAAAAAAGAGTTCTGAATATTCTCTTGGAGTCTCAACCTGTGTAGGAGATCTCTCATCCAAGTAAAAGATTCCTGACACTTTGAAAAAGACTTTCAGTGATGAGCAAGTCATCTAACTATGGTAAAATATGGCTATCCTGTAGCCTGCAATGGGGTATGACAGGAGCTACACACTTTGTGAACACTCTTGGTGCAGTGGACAGCCCAAAGGGTAAGACAGAGAACTGATAATGTGATCCAAGCATAGAAAATCTTAAGAAACACCTGAAATCTGGATGAATAGGAATGTGATGCTAACCATTTTTTAAATCTAAGGTTACCTAAAAACTTATATGAAGAAGCAGGGGCGACAATTTGTGAAGTGAAAACATTTTGATCTTGGCACTATCCCATAGTAGTTTAGGTATGAAATATCCAGAACTCATCTTCAGGCATTCTTTTTTTCTTTGGCACTAAAAACATTCTTGAATGAAATCATTTTCCTAACTGTGAAAGAAGAACTGTTTCTTTTTCTCCGGAGACAGCATGTACTGTAGAACAGCAGGAAAACAGAGGGGTTTGGTCAGGTGACTGTGGAATAATTCCCCGGAAAGGATGAATTTCTTCCTGCTGCCACTTGTAACCTCACTGAATCAGCCTCAAGACCCATTTGTCTGAAACAACCTATTGCCAAAGAGAGAAATGGAGATTCAGACATTCTAGAAGGGATAATGGAGTGCCAGGGTATGGGAGAGGGGAAAGGTCTCGTATATAGTCATTCTCCCTTAGACTGTCCTTTGTTCTTGGAGATTCATGCTTTCTTTTTGGGACCTCCCTGCCATTGTTTTTTTTTTTTAATGCTTGCTTACCAGTACTTTGCTGAGACTGTTTATTTTGTTTCTTGCCAAAACTATATGAGGTAGCAGAAAATCCCTTGGCAAATTTAGAGAAGGAAGGCTGAAAAATCTGAAATATTCCCTGAATCATCTTACCTCTCTCATCCAATTGTTGATAACCCCTGCAGCAGAAGATCCTAAAACTCAAACTCTATCAAAAGGAGAATTTAAAATCTATTTTTTTTCACATTTTCTAGAAGGTTCTGAGAATGCAGCCAGACAAACCACTTCAACACAGTGCAGTGGAAACAACCCTGGTACAGTAGCTATAGTCACAAACACTCTTTAAGAAGTGAGTAGTGACCTAAGAAGTACAAGAAACAATGCCATACAAAGCAGGTTTTTCTTCAAAGGAGGAAGCTGCAGATAAAACATTCTTCATACTTTCACAATTAGAAAAAACTTTCACATATGAGCCTGACAATTCAAAATTCTAAAAGTAAAAGTTCCAGAAGCATACACTTTTTCCAAACTTATAAATTATTTTACCATCCTTGCCTGGGAGTGAAGAATTAGAATTACCAAAATGTTGGCAGCAGCTGGGTTACCTAAAGCTACAGCAGCTGGGACAGGCCAGAGATCAGTCTATAAAAATGTGAAAGACTGACAAACTTTGTACATTCTATCAGCTTTGTTAGATGCAGCAGGCTGGCTGTCAGGGAAACCACAGGCTGTGACAAAGTCATCCTCCAGTGCTGACATCACTAGGGGCTGGGTGATTGTTTTGGAAATTCCAGTTGTAACAACTCATGGTATTTACTAAGGGACAGAGAAACCTCAAGAGTTTTCACTCTGAAAACACTGGCACAGTCAGGAAATAGTCTCAGAGAAACAGAATCTCCTCACAGGAAGATTCAGATACCATGCTCTCTTCTGAGTCTGAATCAGAAATCGGACGTGAAAAACCTGCACCTATTCCATCATATTCCTCTACAGATAAAAATCTTTAGTCTCTTCAGGGAAAGAGGAATCCCTTTTTCTTTCACCAGAAACTGCCAAATAAGAAGGGTCAACAGCCTGGAGTAGACCATGAGCCAGGCCTAATGAACTATTCCTGTTCAGAGTAATTGGTGCAGGAGAAGATATTTCTTTTTGACAGGAAAGTTGGGGCAATTAGGTGGTTCATTAATGGCAGTAACAGCTTCCCTATGGATGGGCACAGCATTCTGGCTAAGCAGAGGCACCTTCCTTGCTCCTTTTCCCAAGACCACCAAGAGTAGCTCTGCCTTGCCAAAGAGGAGACCTCAACAGACGCAGAGGACATGGCTAACACCTGGTTCATAGCGACTGTAAGGATGACACCAGAGGGATCCTGGGGAAAAAAATGAGTGGTCTGAGGAACCAGCTTTGGCCACAGCAGAGTCACCTACCTGCTTGCTGAGGCAAATTGCTAACCTGCTGTAGTGGCAAAAGCTGTTTAGTTAACTTTTTCTTGTTGTGTCTGGAAAAAGAATCAACCAATGGACAGGTAGCTTATTCCATGGTCAAGCTGAAAATGTTGCTTTTTTCATGGGGAAGTTAATTAGCACAAGCCAGAAAAAAAGTGTTTAAAAGTAACATTTCCACTCAAAAAAGGCAGTAAAAAGCACTTAAATCCACTTTGCCAGCCCCCAAAAGTAAAATAAATATAGGTTCTGCACAGAAAATGTAGTTTTATACTGTTTTAACAACTTGTAAACTGTCAGACACAAAATATTTCAGAGTTAGTAAATATGATTAGCAGTGGGTAAAAACAATGTCTGTTATTTTCTTGCTTTGAGGTTAATCCAAGGAACATGTGCAGAAGAGCATCAACACTTTCCTGTTGATGTTTTGTGCATTGATATTCTGTTTGTTAAACATAAATGGCTACATCTTTATATATATATATAATGAGCACTGTAATTTGTCCTGTAGGCTCACAGGTTCATATTAGGAAATTGATTAAGAAGATAATTGGGTGTCTGGCCACATAGTATTACTTCTTGCCTCTAATTTAAGGATTTGATGAATAAAACCTGGGTGATGTTGTAGTTACCTTTTGAAAAGGATGAGGGAACCTCTCTATATGACATGGAGTGGGAGCGTATTTCAAAGTTGGTGATTCTTTCAGAGAGCTACTTATCCCACAAACAAGTCCTATTAATATGTCAGTGAAGTTTTGATCTCTAGAGCAGGTGTAAAGGGTATTTAAAATTTTACAAATGAGAAGAAGGTCAAATATTTCAGGGCTGTTTGTGGCTTTCTATGGCATGCAGAGATCACCATGAAGAAGGCACTAAGAGACCAAATACAACAGAGCTTTTTGAAATTCTTTGTAGCTCACTGAACTTATACTTGAGATTCTTCTTCTAAGGAAAAACTGTGTTTTGTCTTAATGGACCATGTGTCTGGTTAGGTATATTCCGAAAAGATTATTGCTCTTATAAAGGTGGCTTAGAGTGGGATTACAACTTCCTTGACTATGTAGGAAATTCCCATAAAAACAGTTGTATTGGGCAGAAGGATTTTTTCACAGTGACTTTCACATGCTAGTTGAAGCAGAGGGCGGTGTCCATGGATGTGCTCAAGTCTCTAACAAAATAATCTGTTTATAGGGGGGATGTGTTTGATGTGATAGCTGTAGAAGTGCCTTTGATACCTAAAGAGAAAGATGCTGCATTTGTCAGTGCTGAGCTTTAGTCCTTGGCTTAGACATCATGAATTCATATGGATAAGGCCCTTGTGGAGATGTGTGCCCTCTGGTGTTCTGATGACTGCTGTGGGTTTAGAGTCATCAGCAAACTTGGTGAGCCAGAGACCCTTGATGTTAGCTTTGACAATCTGTAAAGTATAAGATGAAGAGTAATGGTTTAATAACAGAGCCCTGAGAGATGCAACTGTTGAAAGATCTTTTGGGGGATGGGGTTCCTCCTACCATAGCTGAGTGTGCTCTGTTCATCAGACAGTTTGTCATACAGCAAGTAATGCAAGGCTTGATATTAAGTTGGGTCAGTTTATCAATGATTCCCAAGTGTGGGATTGTGTCAAAATCATTTCCTGAGTCTGAGTATTTAGTGTGTACTGATTTGCTTTCATCAAGTACCTCTGTGATGTGCCCTTTACAAAGCCATCTGGTTTGGGTCAAGGGTTTGTAGGCTGTTAATACCTTTTTTGATGTATTTGCTGTTCCCTTTACCTTCCATATGATACTGGTGTTGCTAAAAAGTTTATGGTTCCCAGGGTTAGTGTTGTATCCCCTTTGTGCAGGGGGACCACCACTGCTGTTTTCTAAACTTTATGGACATAGCCAGTGGAAAGACTAAAATGAAAAAGTTTTATGTAAGGGTATGAGACGTAATGTTTCTTACTAAGAAGGAAGCAGCCTGGTAGGTGCTCTGGACTTTGAGAGCTGGTGTTTTTAGTTTTGATTATGACATCTAAAATTTTTCAGTGGTGATTTATGAATATTCCATATGGTGCTATTTGCACTAAGTCTGTCTGATAGAACACTGGCAGTATCCTTTGGTTATTAGAGGATAGTGCCATTTGATATCAAATTAGTAAATATATAATATATATAGTATATATTATGAATATTAATACCTTCCTGACATGTTTGAATTAGGCTTGATGGCTCTCTTTGGACTTGGTGGCAATGTCCATCTCATACTTCTTATAGGTTTTGATCTTTAGCCTTAGATCTTTGTTCATTCTCTTGAGGTTGCATTTGGTTTGGGGATAGATGAAATCACCATGAAAATTTTGTTTGACTTGATGGATAAGGATTCTATTTTGTTGAGACTGATGTGACGGGATACTGACATCATGGAAGGTGTACTGAAGTTGGCTATAATATGAAAGGACCCTCCATTCTTAAACCCTTGGTTTTCACATTCTCTAGTGACCAAGATACTTAAAAACTCTATGCAATTGTCTTGCAGGAGTTATAACAAGCCAGTGGGGTTAGAATAAAACTAAAATCCCCCATTTGAGACAGGGTTGTCTACTATGGAGTCTCTAAAGGAAAAGTAGATATTGAAGCCATGTCTAAAAGAACTGTTGTCACTGCACTGAATCCACATTTCCTGTTCATATGTAGAGGTAGATATTCTTAATGTTAAAGAAAGCTACTGATACAGGCATGTTTTGCTTTGTAGGCACTGAGTAGTGTAACTTTAATATGGACCCTCCTTTCTTAGCCCTTTGTTATTCAGCATTTACATAAATAAGCTTTACATTGTCATATCTTCATCCACAATGAGTCAGTATGCAGATGATACAACAATCACTTGCTTTTCCTCCCCTCCTTGGAGCATATACATATCATTACTCGCGGATCCTACTCAGCAGTAGAACAGTGAATAAATAATGCTCATCTTATACTTAATGTTAAGAAAAATAAACTGATGATATTCCTGTATAAAACCAGTTCTCAAAACTCAAATAGTTTTCATATTACCTCTACTGAAAATGTTAAATGTGAGCAGTTTCCAACACCAGGCTACTCTGCAAATAGTCATTCAGATTTATTAGACTGTCCTTTGTTCATGGGGTCCACCTTTCTTTCTAGTACCCCCTTGTCATTTCTTTTTAAACTCTCTAGCAATTTGCTCTGATTTTTTTTTCTCTTTGAAAAAGATTGTAGGGGCAGCATTAAACCTCACTGGAGAAAGAAGACTGCAAATCTTAGAGATTCCTTGAGTCAACTTATCTCTCCAATCATACTTTTTAAGTACATCTGCAGCAGATCTCTTGACCTATTTCTCTAAGGGAGAATTCAAAATTTCAGTTTTAACATCCCCCAGAAGGTTTTGAATATGCAACCAGGCAAACCTCCAGCTGAATTATGAGTACATTTTAAACAGTGGGTAGAGACTTGAGACAAAGAATTAATTAAGTTACATAAAGAAGCCTCTTCCTCAGAAGAGGAAACAGATGTCATAACATCCCTCATGTTCTCAAAAGAGGCAAGCATAAACTTTAACATATGAACTTGACAGCTGAGAACTCTAAAAAATAAGTGCTGCTAAACAATTTTCCTTCAATCTATCAAAAACCTTCCTATCCTAGTTAGGAGGAGAGGGATTGGTATTACCCAGATGTTTCTCAGTAGTTGAGATTACTAGAGCAATAGCTGCTGGGTCTGATCTGGGATCACTATGTAACACAAAACAAAACAAAAAAAATATGCACACACACACACACACACACATATATATATATATATATATATATATATATATATATATATATATGGGAGCCCTTCATTTGTTCAAACTTTCAAAAGTTTGAAACTCATATGGCTGACACCATATGAGTGAACGTTTGAAAGGCCGACAAATGATAACGGAGATCCCGCTACAGTCCAGGACTGGGAGATTCTCCTTTCCTGCACTGTAGTGCGATCACGGAGTGAAAATATTTAAGTAGCAGGGGGTGTGGGGGTGCAGGGGGGCTTGCCCCCGTGCATAACACAGTTTTACTGTGTTTACAGGTAGGTAAATGGTGCTATTTCAGGATGTCGGTCTTTCAGAATGTTGATCATATGGTGTTGGCCATATAAAAGTCGGCATTCTGAACAGTTGAAATTCTGAAGTAGACCCATACATATATATATATATATATATATATATATATATATTTATAATATGTATTATAAGTAGAAGCTCGAAATACTGAAATCTCGAATTTCAGTATCTCGAGCCCAAGAAGTGAAATCCACAAAACAACGAAAGCTAAAAAACGCGAAATTCAAAACCTTGAATACTGGAAGTTTTCAATTTCGTGGTTTTACTACACACACACACACACACACACACACACACACACACACACACACACCATCCACCACACAAACACACACAATCACTCTACTACATGTTTTACTACACCACCACACCCCCCTACTTAAATATTCTCACTCTGACGTTGCACTACATACAAACACACACAAAACACAACCACGCAAGCTACTTTCTCTTCGCACACACCCATCACAGCAACAAAACACACCGACACAAACCATAGCCCCTACCCAAACCCCTTAACACACACACTTACCTGAATACATAACCATAGCGGAACTATAGAAGTGCGAAATTCAAAACCTCTGGTATTCAAGGTTTTAAATTTCACTCTTCTAAATGTTCGCTATTATGTGGATTCAGCTTCTTGGGCTCAAAATACTGAAATTCGAGATTTCAGTATTTTGAGCTTCTGAACAGAACCCATATATATATATATATATATATATATATATATATATATTGTTTTATTTATTTATTTATTTTTTATTTTATTTTTTTATTTTTATTTTACATTTGTTGACCGGGATAGTCTAACTGGATTTATGTCCATTTTCAGTAGAGTCCCGGGGAGATAAGCTCCAAGAGATTACTAGACTACTAACATACAGGTACTAGTTGTTATACAGTTAAATACCACAAATTTTAAACAGTTTAGGAATCTTCACAGTTTATAAAAAAAACATGTTACAAGCATTAGATACGATATTTTAGACTTTATGTACAAGACTTCATTAGTAACTAGAAAGTAATTGTTAAACAAATACATACTTCAAGTTGCAACTGGTCAGCAATGCTCACAGTTTAAACAATACTTGTTGCCTGCCTTAGGTAGAATGCTTTAGAATTATATGCAGAAGAATTTAACTAGGTATTTTAAATTATCTCTATTAAGATAAGATATGTTTTTGCCAAGGATAAGCCTTAATCTAGAAAGACACAGATAGAGTAGGAATTAGGTTTTAAGAGAGGGTACTTGGGATATAGCATGAGATTAGTCTGGATTTGTACAGGGACATAACCAATGGGTTTTAAGATAGAGTTTCAGATTGTGTTTAAAAAGTGTAAATGAAGACAGTGATGTAAGTTCATGGGGTAGTTGGTTCCAATACTTTCCAACTGCATTTGAGAACAGAGCTTCTCCTGCCATGTTATCAGATTTACATGTTGATACTAGTAGTTTATTAGATGAACATAAAGTTGAAAGGTTCTTATACTGGGTAATGAGACTAGCAAGTATTGGGGTATTGGTAGGTTGGAAAAGGGTTTTGTGCGCAATGGTGAGTTGTTTAAAGTGAATCTGATTCAGAAGCTCTAACCAGCCTAATTGTTTCAGATTATGGCAGTGATGGGTCCTAAAGGAGGAAGCAGTAGCAAATCTGGCAATGCTATTGTAAACCTTGGCTAGCTTGTTAAGGTTATTTTTTGATAAGTTAGTATATATAGAAGAAGCATAAAGAAGTGTGGAGATAAGGTGGGAAAAGGCAATAGTGATTCTGGCTAGTGGGGAGAGAAAGGGTTTTATCCTATAGAGGGAGCCTAGTTTCCTGTTGACAGTTTTTATGGTATTGCTGACATGGGTTTCAAAGTTCAGGTTGTTATCAATGGTTACCCCTAGAAATTTAGTTGTTGGATCAGGAGATATGAGTGTACCATTATTGGCTAAGACTGAAAAGTTCATTGGGAGTGATTTATGGGTAGGAGTGAAGAGGAGGAGTTTGTTTTTTTTGGGGTTCAATAGGAGTCAGCATTGTAGAAACCAATTTTCTGTTTTATTGAACATTGTCTGAGTTAGAGTCTATAGTTGGGACTGAGATTTAGCTGAGCAGAATATTGTCGAATCATCTGCGTATTCTACACAGTTAGTTAAAGGAATAGCTAGGTTGAGGTCATTGATAAATATTGAGAAAAGGAGGGGCCCAATATAGAGCCCTGAGGAACACCTAGGTTAACTGGGAGATGGGATGAGAGGTTGTTGTCCCATAGCACTGCCTGCTGTCTGTTATCAATGTAGGACTGGAACAATTTTATAGTCTTTGTGTCCATAGAGAAGGATTTTAGAATATTGAAAAGTAAGTGGTGGTTGACCATGTCGAATGCTTTTGAAAGGTCAATGAAAAGTGCTGAAGAGAGAAGATTGTTATTACTGTTTTTATTGATGCTGTCAGTGAAGGCTAGGAGTGCAGTTGTACCGTGGAAAGGCCTGAAGCCATGCTGAGATTTGTCCAGTAAATTGTTCTGGAGTAGGTGGTCTAGTAACTGTCTGTGGATGCACTTTTCCATTATTTTAGCTAATGGGGAAAGTAGAGCTAGAGGACGATAGTTAGAATATTCTCTGGAGTTTTCACCCTTGAGTAGGGGGATAATGTAGGAGATTTTCCAGATGGTGGGAATAGAGCTTTCTTCTACGGTTCTATTTATCAGCAATGATACAGGATAAGCTATGACTTTGGCTGCCTTTTGCAGGTATTCAGCAGGTAGCTGGACAGCTGAAGGGGTAGTAGGTTTTAGTTTACTTAAGAGGTTGCAGATGAGGGAAGTTGGGACAGGTTGCAGGTTTAGAGTTGGGAGAGAGTTAATAGTATTGGTTGGAAGGGCAGAGCTATCGGCTGTTAGTTGATTAGCAAGTGTTTGGATGATCTCAGTGAAGAAGGTATTAAAAGCATTAGCAGTTTGCTTTGGATTGTTGGAATTTGATCCTATCGGGGGTGGTGTTGCGGACTGGCCTGGTTGAAGTAGTCTGTTTATGCTAGCCCAGAACTTTTGTGGATTATTTTGGTTGGTCTGTTGGAGGTGGAAGTAAAAGTTTTTTTTATCTTCGAGTATACCTTTCTTAGTCTCATTTCCTTTTTGCCTGAATTGTTGTTGGTCTATGGGGTTTTTAGTTCTTCTCCATAGTGCCCAAACTCTATTTCTCTGTTGAATTTTTTGCCTGGTTTTCTATGTAAGCCATGGGGTGGGTTTAGATTTAATTTTGATGGAACTCTTTGGTGCATGGTGGTTAATAAGAAGTTATGTTCTTACCATAACGTTCCATGTTAGTTGTCTTCTTCTCGCCTTCTTTCTTGCTGGATGGGTTCGGATCCGATCCTCGGCTCCGACTCGGCCTATACTATAGCTCGAGAGCTATTTTTACCGGCTTGAGGCAGCCCTATAACCCACAATACCATGCGCTAACTCCCCAGATCTCGTTTGGAAGCTAAGACATAGTATAAATATATTATTATAATCCTCATTTGCAAGTACGGACTCGCTGCTAGTAACACTAAAGATACAGGGAAACCGTAACATGTTGTATCTCCAGAAATGGAAGGACTCAGAGACCTCAAGTCTGTCCAGGCTAGGGGGCAGGAGGGAGGGACGCAAGAAAGAAGGTGAGAAGAAGACAACTAACATGGAACGTTATGGTAAGAACATAACTTCTTAATGTTAAGTTGTCATTCTCGCCTTCATTCTTGCTGGATGGGACAGCGTCACTAGCACCTTAGTCCTGGGTGGCTCAATGGAACAGACTCCTGAGTACAGTGGAACCGAAGTCAGCTCTATTTCTGGAGGCTATATCAAGTTTGTAATGGGCAATAAAGGTATGTTTGGAAGCCCATGTAGCTGCTGCACATATAGCATCTAAAGGTAATCTTGCTTGAAAGGCCGTTGATGTTGATAGTGCCCTGTTTGAATGAGCCTTAGGCTTAGACGGAAGTTGGCTGTGTCTCAACTCATAGACAAAGGTAATAATAGATGTCAACCATCTGGAAAGAGTAACCTTTGATACTGGAAGCCCTTTCTTTCCTGCAGCATAAGAGAGAAAGAGCTGGTCTGACTTTCTGTGTTGTTTTGTCCTGTCTAGATAATACCGCAGTTGGCGATGAACATCCAATGAATGTAATTTCTGTTCAGCCCTGTTGGAATAGTCTGGGATGAAGTCAGGCAAGTCAATGGAGTGGTTTAGATTTGCTTCAGAGGACACTTTCGGTAGGAAGGAAGGGTTTGTTCTGAGAGTTACCCTGTCTTTGTGAAAGACCAAATAAGGGGGACGGACAGACAAGGCTTGAAGTTCCGATACCCTTCTGGCAGATGTTATGGCTACTAAAAACAGAGTTTTCCAAGAAAAAACTTGAGGGAGCAAGAAGCTGCAGGTTCAAAAGGAGGCAGATTCGATGAGGTTAGACCTAAATTCAAATCCCATTGTGGGGGCGGATCCTTAACTGGAGATCTAAGCAAAAAGATGCCCTTGAGAAAGGCTTTACAGAGTTTGTGGATCATAATATTTGCTTCTGAGAGCCCCACATGAAAATTAGCAATGGCCGCTAATTGTACCCTGATAGTGGCTGACGATGACCCTGAATGAAAAAGTTCCACCAGAAAGTCTAGAACCTTATGAATGGGTGCATGGAAAGGATCTAAGGACCTATCTTGTGCCCAGAGCGAAAAACGCTTCCATTTACTCGCATACGTCTTCCTAGTATTGGACTTATGGGGAGCCAGAATGATATCACGAATGGGAGGAGAAATAAGGGGAAGCCTGGGTATGGCTGGAAGTGGAGCAACCAAGCTGTGAGGTTGAGGGAATGAAGAGACTGATGCAGCTTGCCCGTGAGATGGGTCAACAGATCCGGAAGGGGTTCCAGATGCCAAGGCTGCTCCAGTAGGTAACTGAGCAGGAATGGAAACCATACTTGTCGAGGCCAAAATGGAGCAATGAGGATCATTTTGAATCTCAATGTGGTTGCTTTCTGAATTAATTGCGGGATCAATGGTAAGGGCGGAAAGGCATATAAAAGACCCCGGGGCCAATCGTGAACAAGATCGTCTCTGGGGGATGGCCTGGTAGAGGAAAGAGTGTGAAGAAGTCGAGGCACTTACTGTTTTGAGGAGTTGCGAAAAGATCGCAGCAAGGCTGGCCCCAATTCTGAAATATTTTGTCTGCTACCGCTTGATTTAGAGACCACTCGTGAGGCATGAGGGTAGTTCTACTCAATCTGTCCGCTATGACGTTGGACTTTCCGGGGATGTGCGTTGCTATCAGAAACCGTTGAGAGGAAATCACCCATTGCCAAAGTCTGAGTGCTTCTCGACATAGGGGGTAGGACTTTGTTCTGCCCTGCTTGTTTATGTACCACAACACAGACATATTGTCCATTTGAATTGCTATAGTCCCCGTGGGAAGAGAGCTCTGAAGGGCTTGCAACGTCAAAAGCACCGCCCTCATCTCCAGGACATTTATGTGCAGGTGGCGTTCTAATTGTTGCCATGTGCCCTGGACCATCCTGCCCTGATAATGCCCCCCCACCCGATCAGGGAGGCATCCGTTGTCACCGTGGCAACTGGGGGGGGAGAACAAAGGGTCTGCCCTGAAAAAGCTGAGGGGAAACCATCCACCAGGAGAGATGATTCTTGCATGATGGGGTTATCAAGATGTTGTGAGTCATTGGGAGCTGTTGACAGGATCACTGAAAAAACAGCATCCACTGGAGGAGCCTCATGTGGAAGCGGGCTAATGGGAGTAGAAGAATCGCCGCTGCCATGAGGCGGCCTAACGCTTTCAATACTAGCTTGACTTGAACTCTGTTGGGCTGAAAAAGGGACTGAACATTCCGCCTTATGTCTGTCACTCTCTGAGGTGGTAAAGTTGCAGACATTTCTGTGGTGTTTAATACGGCATCTATAAAGTTTATACATTGACAAGGCAACAAGGAGGATTTTGCAAAATTTATAGAAATACCTAGATTGTTGCAAAGTTGAATAGTGTAATCCCTGGCCATTATAAGATGCTGCTTCGTGGTAGCGGAAATGAGCCAGTCATCTAGATATGGAAACACCTGGAATCCTTTTTGTCTCAGGTGAGCCATGACCACTGCCAAGCATTTGGTGAACACCCGGGGGGCTGTGGTGAGACCAAAGGACAGTGTTCTGAATTGATAATGACTGGCTCCCAGCCGGAAGCGGAGAAACCTCCTGGAGCGCCTGTGTATCTTTATATGATAGTACGTGTCCTGGAGGTCTAACGAGCACATCCAGTTGTCTCTGCCCAAAAAGGGTAGAATGGACTGCAGTGTTCCCATCCTAAATTTTTCTTTTGTACAGAGTTGTTCAATCTGCTGAGGTCCAAAATGGGTCTCCAGTCTCCAGTCTTTTTTGGTACCAAAAAGAATCTGGAGTAGATTCCGGATTCTAGCTGATCTGCTGGGACTGCCTGGATGACTCTTTTTTCTAATAGCTTTTTTATTTCTAGCTGGGCCTGACTCCTTTGTGCGGGTGGTATGTCTGGTAGGGGTCTTGGCGGTTGTACCGGAGGGGAAGTGAAGGGAATTTTGTAACCCTCGGATATGATCTTCTGTACCCATGTGTCTTGGGAGATGGATTGCCAGGCTTCCGGGTACAGAGATAATCTTCCCCCGACTGCCTCCGAAGGTGGACAGTCAGGCAGCTTCTCAGGGATGCTGAAAGGGTTGGTCAGGGAAAGATTCCCTGGAACCCTGGTTCTGTGGACCTCCTCTGCCCCTGGGGTGGTGTCTATTACTATTCCCCCCTCTGCCTGTGGGGGGAAATTCACCACGTGCAGCAGGCGCGACTCCCTGTGGTTTGCGGAACCACATCTTTCCACCCCTCTGTCCCTTAGGATAAGGTCTAGAAGGTGTGGAAAAATGGACTCCCACGGCAGAGAGAGTCTTACCATCTTGCTCGTATCTGGTGAGGGTATTCTTCACCTGAGGTCCAAACAATTCTGAACCATCAAAGGGAGTGTTGGTGAAGGACGCCTTGAAGGGATTGGCAAAGTTACAGAGTCGCATCCAAGTGTGACGTCTCAACGCAACACCTGTGCCTGCGGCCCTGCTCTCTCCATCGGCTGCGTAGGAGATAAGCCGCATGGAGGAGTTAACAATGGAGTTCAGGGTGGCCAGCTGGGAGTTCATCTTGTCCTGATACCCCGCAGCAGAAGGATCCTGTACCGTTTCACCCAGTTCTTTGAGCAAGTCTCTTTGAAGGCGGGTGAAATGACATAAATAGTTCAGCGATCGCATAGTAAAGGTCGCTGAAGCAAATGTCCACTTGCCGTACCTGTCCATAGTCCTGGAATCTTTGTTAGGAGGATGAACAGGTACAGAAGGATCAGCCAATTCCTTCTTAGTGGCTGCTGCTACCACCATAGCATCAACTGAAACACCTTTGGTGAGAAAGGATTTGTCCTCTGGTGCAGAAATAAATTTAGAGGGCCTCCTAGGGGTAGGTTCCATTGAATCAGGAGCTGCCCACACCTTTCTAGCCACTACCTCCATTAGTGGGTCAAAAGGGGGAGACACCCAGGAGGTGGAAGGGCAAGATCCAAAGGTGTCAAGGTAAACTGACTTGTCCTCGGAGGGTTTGAGAGTGGACCAATTTCCCCTCTGTTTTAGGATCTCTAGGATGTCTGAAAAAGAGACATCCTCAGAGGGGGATCTCAGGGAACCCTCCAACTCATCCAAGTCAGTGTCCGATGTGACAGACTCAGGGGAGTCTATGTGCTTCCTCTTGCACTCTCTTTTCCTAGGGGGTTCCCCTGAAGCTTCAGGGGAGGCCTCAGAAGAGGATGAGACACCTGAAGTGGGCACCCTACACTTTGGATCTCTGCTGTCAGATGCAGGAGGATGGCCAGAGACTGTAACAAGCACTGTAGAGGGAGGAGCTGCAGAACTCAACCTTGGAGTGGACACTGGGTCCAGCACGCTCCTCATCACCTCGAAGGCTCTCCTATCAGGTACCAAGGGTAGTCCTGGCTCTGAAGAGACACGAACCGTCCCTGGCACCGACAGAGAAGGCTCCGAGAATGATGTCGGGGCCGAACTCACCAGAGCCGAAGCTCCGAGAGGGAGAGCGGGGTTGGACAAGGGTCCGATGCCACTCGCCCACTCAGGGCCGAAAATGGAGTCCTGGTGCCTGGACCTCTCCACGGATGGAACCAATGAAGAGGTCGGAGCCAACGACACTGGAGCCGAAGGTGGGAGTATTGGCTCTGATGTGGGCAAGGTTATGGTTCCGACAAACTCTGGCTCCGAACTCGAGAGGTGAGTCAGAGGAGGAATCGATAGCGGTACCGAAGGAGCCACAGTCTGGTGAGAAAGGCTCTGGAGCATTTGGGCTAGTGCCTGAGATTTTATGAGCCTACTGACCACCCTTTCAATGTCATGGTCGGAGAGCCTGGATGACCTGAATGAGTGAGTCCTATGACTCCGCTCCGATAGGAGAGGGGATTTCAGAGCCGATCGGACGGATTCTAATGAGGGGAATCTAGAGTGCTTGCGAGCTGGGGTCGGCTCCGATGCTGGTTTCAGAGCGGATACTACTTTGCCCGCCTCGGATCTGATTGGAACCAATACCGGAGCCATCTCAATAACACCAGCTCTCGACTCAGAAGCTGGAGCCGAGGGTTTTGCGGCTTTTGAAGACTTCCCCGAGCCAGACTTGGATGGGGAGTCATCGGGCTTTAACAAGCCCCTTAAGATGAGCTTATTACGCCGCTCCTGCAGGACTCTTGAACTAAACCCATGACAGACGGAACAAGAGTCCTGCAGGTGTAAAGGCCCTAAGCAATAGACACAAGAAGTGTGACCATCTGTCAGAGACATTTTCTGACAGCACGAGTCACACTTCTTGAATCCCGAGACCTTAGTGTCTTTGGACATAGTCCTAACCACAGCAAACACAGTTATTACAGTCCGTCCACACACACACACACACTCAACTTAAAACTAGAAAAAGTTAAGGGAACTGACTAAACCCACACACAGGCACTGTAAGGGGTGTGGAAAACTAAGGTAAAGCCTGTAGGCCCAAAGATAAAAATTAACTAAAACGGGAAGAAGGGCTACAAAAGGGCTGTAATGAATAAATACAATCAGTAGGGACCTAAAAAAGGGGATCTAACTGGAAAAACTACCTGAAAAACTAGTTTTATAGAAAGAATTCTCTTTACTGACCTGAGCCGGTAAAAAAAGGCAACCTCGCAGCGAAGCGGCAAATGAGATCTGGGGAGTTAGCGCATGGTATTGTGGGTTATAGGTCTGCCTCGAGCCAGTAAAAATAGCTCTCGAGCTATAGTATAGGCCGAGTCGGAGCCGAGGATCGGCTCCGAACCCATCCAGCAAGAATGAAGGTGAGAATGACAACTTAACATGGATTGTTAAGAATTTTGAGTTAAAGTAGTTTGTTGCTTCGTCAGGTGGGAGGTATTTTATAGGTGAGCAATCACATTCTTTTAGTTCGGCTTGGAAGTTATTGGGGTTAAAGTTTCTGTTGCTTCTTATTGTTTTATATATGGTTGGGTTGTGTGAGCGTGACCTTTGCCTGATTATGTAAGTGAGAGAATGGTCACTTAAATCATCAGGGAGGGTCTCTACATTATAGAGCTGTTGGTGATTATTTATTAGAATCCATTCTAGGTTAGATTCTTTGTTATTGGGTTTATTAATTCTGGTTGGGGAATTAATTGTTTGTGAGAAGCCATTAAGGTTAATATGGGAGGTTGGTAGAGCAGTCCTTCCAGTCTATATTAAAGTCTCCAAGAATTATTGTCTCTTGGGAAAATTTTGTGGAGAGCTCAGCAAGGATACCTTCCAGAGTGGTGATGTTGTTATCAAGGGGCAAGTAGATACATATTATATTTAGGGATTTGCTGGGATTAACTTGAAGTTTGGTGGTCATGATTTCTGCATTATTTTCAGAAGGGGAACCAAGATCTAGTATAGATATTTGTAGCCCTTTTTTTATAGAGGATAGCAACACCCCCTCTTTTTTTACTTTGCAGTCTTGTCTCAAGATGTTGTACCCAGATGGAATAATTTCAACATTGTGTGTAGTGGGTTTTAGCCATGTTTCTGTTAAAGTATATTAAAGGAATGAACATACAGGAGAGCATGGAGGTGGGCAATTTTATTATTTATGCTGCGAATATTGAGATGGGCTATATAGAGTGAGTTGGGAGATTTAGATGGGATATTTGGGGTAGCGGGAACATGAATTTGTGGTTATGTGCTTGTTTTTTGCCTGGGTCCTGGGTTAGGATGAATGTCCCTATCTAATAAGGAGAGGTGTAATAGTTTGTTTAAGGGATTGTGGAGGTTAAAATAATGGTGAAGAGGTATTTTAGGTTTTAGATAGTTGTATTTCATATGGGTCAGTCTGTGATATTCCTCAGTGTAGTGCAATCTCAGATTTGGTATATATATATATATATATATATATATATATATATATATATATATATAATATGCAGGAGGTGTGGGTTATGCAGGGGTGCTTATCTCATTGCAAAAACATTACCAGTAACATGGACTTTCGACAATGAAACTTCCAGTGTTTGAATGTCGATTCTGTAGTTACCATTTCTGACATTTTGCTTATTCGGTATTACCAAATTCGGATACTCAGGTTGATTATTTTGTGGAATAATGTTTTGATTTTCCACATTTTGATAGTAAACTATATATATGTGTGTGTGTGTGTGTGTGTGTGTGTGTGTGTGTGTGTGTGTGTGTGTGTGTGTGTGTGTGTGTGTGTACACACACACACACACACACACACACACACACACACACACACACACACACACACACACACACACACACACACACACACCTGTGTATATATACATATATATATATATATATATATATATATATATATATATATATATATATCTGGTTCCCCTTCACAAAGTCGAATGGCCACAATCTCGAACGTCATATGGTCGAGACCATATACTCGAAATTATGGAAGCTCGACTCTAGGAATGAGGAATGGCATACAGTGCAGAATGGGAGATTTGCCATTCTGTGCTGAGGTGCGATCTCAGAGTTGGAATAAATAAGTAGTGGGGGGTGCAGGTGGGCTTGCTCCCCTGCAGAAACACTTTGTTTTGTGACTTTTTTTTTTAGCTCGCTTTCACGAAGTTGAGCTTCAGAAACTCGAGCATATGGCTTCGGCCATATGCATTTCGAGTTTCTGAATGTTCGACTTTGTGAAGGGGAACCATATATATATATATATATATATATATATATATATATATATATATATATATCTATATATATATATATATATCTATATATATATATATATATATATATATATATATCTATCTATATATATATATATATATATATATATATATATATATATATATAGTTTACTATCAAAATGCCGTGCAGTGCATGGCTATGAAGTATTCGAACAACATATGTTTGAATACTTCATAGTTCGGCAGGTTATGTGAGCGAACGTTATCATTGCGAATGGACTGTGCATTTGCAATTATAACGTTCGCTCATGTAAGGGGATCGTGGTACAGTGCGGTTAGGGAAATACATCCCTTTCGTCACTGTAGTGCGATCTCAGAGTTGGAGTATTAAGTTGGGGGGGTGTGGGGGGAGCAGGGGGGGGCTTGCCCCCCTGCATAACTGTGAGTGTAGGCTAGTTAGGTAGGGAGTTACGGGAAGGGTGGGAGTGCTGTTGATTGTCGGAAATGTTGCGAGCGACATTTTTGACAATTAACACTTGTTTTCGACATTAGGGACATACAAAAATGTGTACGTTTGGCGAAACAATTCGCAAATACGTACACATTTTATTTTAAATTTCAACATTATGATAGTAAACCATATATATATATATATATATATATATATATATATATATATATATATATATATATATATAAAGATATATATATATATATATATATATAAATATATGGTTCCCCTTCACAAAGTCGAACGGCCACAATCTTGAAAGGCATATGGTCGAGACCATATGCTCAAAATTGTGGAAGCTCGACTCTGTGAATGGGGAACGGCATACAGTGCAGAATGGGAGATTTCCCTTTCTGTGCTGTAGTGCGATCTCGGAGTTGGAATAAATAAGTAGTGGGGGTGTGGGGGGTGCAGGAGGGCTTGTCCCCCCTGCAGAAACACTTTGTTGTGTTATGTTTTTATGTTTTTCAGCTCCCTTTCATGAATTCGAGCTTCAGAAATTCAAGCATATAGCTTTGGCCATATGCATTTCGAGTTTCTGAACATTCGACTTTGTGAAGGGGAACTATATATATATATATATATATATATATATATATATATATATATATATAGATTTATATGAGTCCACTGACTTTTTGGAAACTTGATACTCACATGGTCGAGACCATATGACCGAGTTTCTGAACACTTGAAATAAAAAAAACTACATTTTTGCAGGGGGACAAGCCCCCCTGCACCCTCCATGGTATGAGGCTATGCCTCCCTACACCCCCTGCAAATTATATATACCAACTCCGAGATCACACTACAGTGTGGAAAAGGGTAAATTCCCTGATCTTCACTGTACCGTGATTTACATAGAACTGCTTCAAAGAGTAATTTAACCTTTATGACACTGTAGTGTCATAGTACACTTGCCTTTGGTTGTAGAAGATGTGAAGGCTGTTGGTTCTATTCCCATACCAGGTAGTTGGATTTATGCTTCCAGTACTGCTTAGGAGGATACTGCACTCCTGAGAGTGTGCCGTCATTCAGAAGAGATATTAAACTGAAGTGTCACCAGTCTAAACTGATGGTAGCTCAGGTGGATGTAAAAGATCTGTTGACATTTATCAAAAATAAGTAAGGGTTCTCTATGATATATTTATATACAAATTTATATAATTTACACATCCGAGTTTTCATCCAATCTAAATGTCACAGATACAGAAGTTTTGGAAGGCCATGATAGTTTCTCACCATTACAGAAGCATTCTAGAGGCCCTTTAGATGAGGAGGGAGGAAGCATAAGCGGAGTCAATATGGAAGAAAAGTTCAGACAGTTGATGTGAACTTGAATGATTTGAATGTAATGAATAATGCACGTGAGGAAGACAACTTGACAGTAAATCTGATGTATATTGCTTTTTCTAAAGAAGAAATTGATTTGTTAAATAAAGGGCTGAATTATATATACCATCTTTTGTTATATCTCATGCCTCAGTGGTGTCTGATGTAAAAAATTTTTGTCGGAAGTTGAATTTGAAATTTTATTACAGTAATAGGCCTGAAGCTATCACTAACCCAGTTTTTAAATTTAGAAAATCAACATTTCAACCTCCATATCACCCTGCAGTATGAATGTTCGAAGATCATGTGGTACTTGAATTACATGTACGTCAAAATGATATTTTTAAAAATTTTGGCAATAATTTAAAGTTCGATCAGAGACAAGCTTTAAATAATTTGCATAAAAATGATGACTTGGTGATAGTTAAAGCTGATATGGGAGGTGGTATTGTATTCTGGGACCCTACTAACTATGATAATGAGGTTTTGAGACAGCTAAATGGTGGTATTTCATATGGAAAGTTACCATTTAATCCGATTTCAGGCTTTAAAACTGTTATTGACACATTTTTAGATGACGCTGTTCTAGAATGTATGATTACTGATGCGATATGTGAACAACTGAAAATTGATGTTCCTGAACAATCTGCGTTTTACATCTTACCTAAAATACATAAGACCATAATTAACCCCCCGGGTAGACCGATTGTATTCAATACAGGGTCATTGACTGAACCATTGTCTGTTTATTTGGAAATTAAATTAAAACCATTGTTGTCCTTGGTTAGAGCCAGAATCAAGGACACCAATGAGTTCCTAAAACTGATGGATGATGTTCAAGTACCTTTACATTCTTTTATGAGTACATTAAATGTTCAGTCATTATACACTAGTATATCACATGAGGGGGGGTCTTATGACTATGAAATATTGGTTGAATATATCCAGATTGTATAATGATGAACAAATTGAATTCCTATTACAAACATTGGGACTAATATTGGAACATAATGCCTTTTATTCTAAAAATGATTGGTATTTACAGATCAAAGGAACAGCTATGGGAGCAACTTTTGCACCAATATACGCGGATTTATTTATGGGAATTTTGGAGATTAGTTGATTTATGATGATGGTAATCATTTTAAAAAGTTTAGCAATATGTGGTGTAGATATTTGGATGACTGTTGGTGTATATGGGAAGGTTCTGTTGAAATCTGGAAGAAATTTGTTGAGTATTTAAACAACAATCGATTTGGTATTAAATTTACTGGGAAGATTCAACCATTCAACAAAGATTTCTTGGATGTTAATATTACTAAATTGATTGATGGTATCATGGCTACGAGCCTGTTTTGGAAACTTTTTTCCAAGAACTCTGTGTTGGAAGCCAGCAGTTGCCATCATACACAATTTAAGAAGAATATACCTAAGGCAGAATTTTTGAGGCTTAGACGTTTATGTAATACCAAGAATGTTTTTGAAGAGGAAGCATGTAAAATGGAAACTAGATTTTTGAAGAGGTGTTCTGATGTAAATTTGGTTTCTACACCTCATAGTTTTAGTTCAAGACAAGATAGGAAAGATTTATTTGTATCGAATGATTGTGATGATGAGGATATTTGTACTACTCAAACATTTAGATTCATTACTACTTATGGAACTAACACATTTAAAATAAAGAATGTTAGAAGGGTTAAGAATATTGGCAAATATTTTAATAAATATAAGAAAAGTTCCTTTATGAATAAGAATTTTGCAATTGAATCACTTAGGGGTAATACATTTTTCTGGGAATTGTACCTACTGTAAAGTGGTCTCTAGAACAAAATCTTTCACATCAGTCAATACCATGAAAGTTTTTGATATTAGGGTATTGATTACATGTAATTCTGAGTGGATTATTTATATGGCTGTATGTAGATGTGGTTTGTTTTACGTAGGTCAAACGCCTAGACCCTTTAAATATAGAATAGCGCTACACATCAGTGACATTAATTTTAAAAGATGTAGAAGTGCATTATACAAATATCAGTTATAACATGCTGGGGCACATTTTATTTTTGTTGATATAGATAAAATCAAGGGTGAAGGACATTCTCAGCTTAAAAAGCATAAAATATTGGATCAGAAAGAGAGAATGTGGATAATTAATTTCGGAAAATTATGCAAGCCAGGGTTGAATGAAAGTTGTTAATTTGAGTTAGGCTTTAATATTTGTTATTTATTTTAAGAAATATATTTTTGGGGTGAATAAATAGTTGTGTTATATTTAAGTTGCACACTATTGATGTATTGAATGTGGTCACTTTAAATGGTGCTTATTCAAATGATTTAAATGAAATGCTGATGTAACTTTCTGTTGAATATTGAGCACTGATGATGATGCCTATATGGTGAAACCAGTTTGCAAGTGATGGAAGCTGGTTGTTACTTTGGATGACTGCTATGACTTTCTCTTGATTGCCCTTATTTCCTAAATGGAATTTGAAATGGAACTTGTAACGGAATTAAAACGGAACTGAGTTACTATACTGAGCCGCTTTTTTATATGCTGTGCTGGATTGTTATGTTTGTGAATGGATATTTAGTTTTCCATGCACTGCTGCTTGTTTAAACACCTCTGGGTCTGTGCACCATTTATTTTTGGAAATATATATATATATATATATATATATATATATATATATATATATATATATATATATATATGGATCTACCCGACAACACCGACAAACCACAACACCAACAACGAAATCAGACACACCACATAACCGAACGTTCACAAACACGAAACCTCACATGCCCGACACACCATAATACCGACACAATACCGACAATAACCAAACAAAACAAATCCCCTGTCCAAAAAGCACACACACAACACAAGCACACCAAAATCCTTACAAACGCACACTAAACCTCACATACACAACTATCTACACCCTTAACCCAAACCCTAACCCTAAGGTCCTTCACTATCGCACACTTACCTAACCTGCGCCCTAACCCTAACTCACTTAAACCGCCCCTAACCCAAAGACTATCACTATCGCACACTTACCTAACCCATGCCCTAACCCTAACTCACTTAACCCACCCCTAACCCAAAGACTATCACTATCGCACACTTACCTAACCTGCGCCCTAACCCTAACTCACTTAACCCACCCGTATCCCTAGATACCGTCAATATCACACACTTACCTTACTCGCACCCTAACATCCGTCACTACCGCATACTTACACAGCCTTTTCCCATGTTAGTCTTCTCAGCGTCGGAGTTTTCATTCGTCGGTCTTCTCAGTGTCAGGGTTTTCATCCGTCAGTCTTCTCAGCGTCGGGGTTTTCATCCGTCGGTCTTCTCAATCTTTGATCTTCTGGTGTCGGCGATCTCCTTGTTGGCGTTCTCAGCTGTCGACGTTGTCAAGTGCTCCCATATATATATATATATATATATATATATATATATATATATATATATATATATATACATATACATGCATACATACATAAAACTAGATATACACAGACACATTCTTCTTTAAACTTTATGTCATTAACACTTACACATTTTTGCTCTACTCTTTTTACACTATCTAGACTTCAACCTCCCTCTCAGTGTATAAGGAATGCAGTCAAGATTGGGGTATATATATTTTTCTATGGCAGTAACTTCAGTTTTAGGTATAACATTTGGTAGAAAGATGGTGGTGGAAGAACAGTGAGAGAAACTATTAAAATAAATGAAACATTGCTGGCATATGAAAATAGTTAAAGTTGTATTTTAGGAAGGAAGATGGTAATGCAACAAGAAAGTACATAACAAATGTATTCTTGTGAGAATTTTGCTTTCTTTGACTTAAGATGCTAAATGACCTGGTGACCAGCAGAAAATAAACCACATTGTTTTTCTTGAAGTTTAGGTGTAGACAAAGGTAATACTGGAACAGTTGGGCATTAGGATGCAAAATACTGCTCAGTATATTGTCAGTAAGCCTGAAAAATGGCATACTGCTTGACTTGAGTTGTCTATTATAATAACATGCACAGCTTGCTTTATGATCTAAGGTACTTAATGACCCTCAATGCAGCATATCTGCTTCCTACATCTTTCACTTGTATCAGTCCTTTTGAAAGTATTCTTTGGAGGTGGTGGCAAAGGATGAAGACATGTGAATGCAAGTTGTTACTTGTACGGCACTCTGGACAGTTCCATATTTTCACCATATGCAGATGATATTGAGCAGAACTAGAAGAACAGGACTCATGAATGGTGTAAATGAAGATAAAAGGCCAAAAACTGAAAAAAAAATCAGCTACCTAATTCATTTAGATCTTAATCAGTGCCAGTTATGTTGATAGCTTTTCTGCTATTCAGTAATTCATAGTAAAAAAATGAGTTAGACATTTCTCCTATGGTTTCTGAGATATCTGTCTTGAAAAATTTAAAATAGCATTGACTTGCTTAACATCTCTGTTCTTTGCCATAGAGCATTTTTAAGTTGCACCTGGAAAGTTTAATATCTTTTTTGTAATATGGACATTGACTAAGAGGAGTCTACCCATTTTGATGTTCGAGTATTAGTCTGAGGATTTATGATATTTCAGTATTATTTATTTATTTATTTATCTTTGTTGACTGGGATAAATACCCTTTTTCAGTGGAGGCCTGGGGAGAAGACCTCCAATATTCACATACATTGGCAATATACAGTATATTTTAATTTTCCATATTGTATATAATATTTTCATCTTGGTTACAAATATATTTTTGCCTACATAATTAGGTTTAACAGATGACTAATGCTAACCTTGTAACATACAATTTGTGACTATAGGAAGAGGATAAAATAAGTGATTACCTGTGTATTTGTATAAGGTTATAGGAGAAAGAAATATAAAGAAAAACAAGGGGAGACAAAGAGTGGCATTTGGGCTGAAATTAGGATGTAATCAGTAGATTATTGGGTGATTTATATGAGATTTGAACAGTATTGCTTCCAAAGAAGGAAAAACATTTCAGTAAAAAACTAGCCTTTTGATATTAGACAAAGTCATTTGCAAATGGCCATTAAAACAAAAAAGTACCTGCTTCCTCACTATTTATATGACAAATTTAAGTTTCCATAACAGAAAATGTTGGAACCAATTTGGAAAGAGTCTCTGACAAGAATATGGTTAGAGTTTCTCTGTAGATTTTCCAAGCGAGGCAAAGGGTAATGGCCAAAAGAAATAGAAAAAGAAAAAGTTATTGTGAATGAGCCTAAAGACTGTAATATCAGAAAAGACTTGCTGTGTGATTACACTGTAATTTATTTACAGTGATTTTGTGCAGTGTTATTTACAGGACTATCATACTGTTTCAGCTATGTTGTATCATTACTCACAAGTCTGTCCATGTAAATGACTCAAAATACAACTCAAGTAAACAACACATAGTGCAATCACTCTTCCATTTCAGAAGCCACTGTCTCTGATACCCAGTCTCCTATACTTTATAGGTCTCTGCCTATCATCTCTCCACAGTACTTAATCTCTCCTTGCCAGACAGGCCCATCATTCTCTATCTGTCTCAATGACCTTCTGTTTTATAAGAAGGGAAAGTTGACACTGTACAGGTGTGACTCTTCCTTTTGGACTGCCTCAGAATTGCAGCTCCAAACACTCCTTAGCAGTTGCTACTGGGCACAACATCACATGCCCCCAAATCAGACCTGTGGGTATGAGCATTATTGGGCAGGGAGATCCTACTTTGGTTGGCAAACCAATTCCTTGGTACATGATTCTTAGCACTCGAGACTGGGCACCATTAGGCAATATGTCTGACTCTGGTACAGATATTGTATTGCAATTGCCTAATGCTGCACATCGTTCTCAGTAGCAAGAAATCTTTCCCAAGACTCATCAGCCTGGTTGCTTGTACTAGGACAAACTTTAGTTTACTGCACTCTAGTTTCTTCTCATGATTAGGTTCAATTTCTGCAACTCTAAGTTCAAGTGAATTCCTCTGTTTAATACATTTTGTACTTCATACTTGTCAGTATACTGGTTGTGATATGCTGTTGGTTCCTTATAGAATGCAGTCAGAGGCTTACTCATGGTAACCTTGATTTCATTATTTGTACATAATCTTGATTTAATGTGTGGATAGAATCACATAGCTATTATGCATATTTTTATTTAAGGTGATGTTTTCTGACATAGTTTTGATTTTCCTCTCTTGAGTTCACTGTATTTGATTAATCTCACCAGTCATTTTTTTTTCTGCATTGGGCTTAATGATTATCATTCTATTTGCTAGACGTTCCCACTTAGTAGTTGTATGTTCAATTGTATCTTCTGTGGCCTTAGTCTCTCTTGGAACTCTTCTCCTTTCCACAAGCTGTGTTTTAGTCACTGTCTCAGTTCCCGAGTTATCATCTAAAAAGAAACTTTCCTTTCCTTGGATCAGCTTAGCAACATACTGGCCATTTATTTTGTGACTTGTTATGTTTTTTTTTTTTTTTTTATTTATACTTTGTCGACTGAGTTAGTCCCATTAGACCAATGGCTTCTTAACATTCTCTCTCCTACCAGAGCACATCTACAAAGCTCTCCCCTTTGCGTTTGTGTTCCATTTCTAAGAGGTGTTAAAGCCATTGGTATTACTCTTTTGTGTTACTTTGCATATAATCTCTTTGTACTTGCCATAGCTTTTAACCTCTTCTCTGCTGAGTCAAGAACAAATCCAGACATAATCAAAGACAATCAGGGACACTTTTTAAAAATATTACTATTATTAACCAAGAAGATGGAAGAATGAGAATGTGAATTAACATGCATTTTTTGATGTAAAAGAAGTCTGTCATTCTAATTACTGTTATGATCTGCCATTTTTCTATCATAATCACCAGTTTTAGGAGATACTGTGAGGGACAGAACAAAATTTTGAGCCAAAATCAGGAACATCCCTGGAAATCAGGGGCAAATAAGAGGTATGTAGTCCCCCACTAGTTAGTGTCAAATATTTACTGTCATATATGTTTTTAATTTTCTTTTGCTGTAGAGATTGTTACTTCATTGTTGAGTATGAGTCTAGGCATAATTTTTGACTCTGTTTCTGGTTTCTTGAAGTAATTTTAATAATTCATTCTCAGCTTGTATGTTCTGATAATTCACTTTTAGGTCAAACAGGGAACTACTAACATTTTGTGGCCTCTTCTACATTTTATCATTTTCACTTTGCCCCAATGATATAAGTGACCACTTTCTTACTTTTACAATTAGGCATAAGACTGACACTCGTAAACAACCCACCTATAAGACAATAAGTAACAATAAAAACTTTAACCCTGAAATCTTCCAAAATGAACTAAGGTCATGTGATTTGTCAGTCCTAAAACACCTACCACTGCAGGAAGCAGTAACATACTTTAATACTAAATGTTTGGTCATTCTAGACTACCATGCGCCAACACGTTCTATTAGAACTAAAACAAAAACTGCCCCATGGATCACAAAATAAACTAGACAAAAATTCCTAATTATAAATAAAGTTTGGGCCAATTGGCATACCCCAAAAAACCCTGCATATCAAATAAAATTTAGACAGCTAAGAAATTACACAAAAAAGCCATTTTGTTAGATAAAAAAAAAAGTTTACTATCAACTACAGCAAACCCACCAAAACAAACTTCAAAAGTTCTGGGCAGGCATCAATAAACTCCTACACCCAGGACAATCCACCACTCCAACCCCCTCAGGCACTAACCACAATAGTCCCAAAGAAGTCACCGATACCTTTAACAGTTTCTTTACTGAGAGCATTCAGTCTCTAGCCAACCAGCTATCTCCTGATGGCTTAAGTCCTACTACTTCTATACCCAGCTCTCAACCCTCTTTTCACCTTTAGCCTGTTCCCACATTCCTTGTTTGTACCCTGAGTAAGAAACTCAAACCTACCACCCTGTCAGCCAATCTCCTATCTATAGAATATCTGCAAAAAGCTACAGATGCCATAGCCTATCCCATCTCCATCCTGTTTAATAGAACTATAACTGAAGGTTCCATCCCCTCTGTCTGGAAGATATCGCATATTATCCCTCTGCACAAAGGAGGCAACTCTAATGAATTATCAAATTATAGACCCGTAGCTATATTATCACTCCTGGCAAAAATCATGGAGAAATGTGTACATAGACAACTGATAAACTATCTTACCAAAACAAACTACTAGCCAACTCTCAACATGGTTTTAGACCATTTCACAGGACCACCTCTGCCCTCCTATCTTTCTCTGATACCATTAACAAAAATCGCAATAATAACATTCTTTCCTCAGCCCTCTTTATTGATATCTCTAAAGCCTTCGACATGGTAAACCATCATCTACTCATAAACATACTCAGATCATTTTCTCTAGATACGCTGGCTATACAATGGTTCCAGTCTTACTTAAATAATAGACAGCAGGCTGTACTATGGGAAAACATCTTATCTACCCGCCTACCTTACCCTTGGTGTTCCACAAAGTTCCATATTAGGACCTCTCCTGTTTTCTATTTTTATTAATGACCTGCATTCAGTTATTCCACAAGCTACCTCTATTCAATATGCAGACGATTCCACATTAATATGTGCAGCCACTTCCCCCTCTTATCTACAGACTCTAACCCAAAATGTGTTTAACATAGTTGAAAATTGGCTTCTTAACCGTCGCCTCATATTGAATCCTACGAAAACAAAACTATTACTATTCTCTCCAACCCATAGATCCTCTCCACTTACCTTTACTGTTAAATCAAACAATGGCACCATCATATCTCCTGATTCCTCTACCAAACTACTAGGGGTATTAAGTGATAACCTTAAGTTTGATGTGCATATTAACAATACTATAAAAACAGTCAACAAAAAACTTGGCTCCCTGTATAGGATTAAGCCCTTCCTTACCCCGTTAGTTAGGACAACTATTGCCCACACCCACTTACTCTCTACTCTCCTTTACGCCTCCCCCATTTTTACAAACTTGAGTAAAAATGACCTCAACAAATTTGCAAACTCTTACAATAACATTGACAGATTTGCCACTGGAGCTGCATACAGAACCCACCACTGTCATAACTTGGTTCATTTAGGATGGTTAGAATTGCCTAACCAACTTCATTACAACCAAATAATAATTGCACATAAGATTCTTTATCAGCCTGACAACAATTCCATACTTAATAACCTTATCACCCCATACAATAACCTTAAGACCCTCCTCTCATCCAACAAACTACTAGTACAAATAGTCAAAACCAACAACATAGGCGGTGACTCCTTGTTCTCTAACACCGTTGGCAAAACCTGGAACTCACTGCCTACTGATCTTACTTTGGTTTCCTCAATAACGTTATTCAAAAACAAACTGAAACAATACCTCAATACATGTTAATTATTCCCCTGTACTTACCCTGACTAACTCCTTCCTTTATCTCTAGATCAAATGATACTCTTTACTGTACTAAGTATGTATACCACTGTTAGCTCATGAATAGAGTTTGCATTAATATGTCAGACTTATGTCACTGTATATGATTTACCCGTTGTATTATTCAAATTAATTCTCTATATGTATCTTTCATGTATAAATGTAAAGAAAAGCAATGACCTATTATGTATGTTCACGTGTAACTGTAATGAAATGTAATTATCTATCATGTCTTTGGTTGGAGCTTTTCTCCCCAGGCCTCTGCTGAAAATGGACATATATCCAGTTGGACTAGCCCGGTCAACAAATGTTTGTTTATTTATTTATTTCTTTAAATTTGTTGACCGGGAGTGTCCGACTGGACATAGGTCCATTTTCAGCGGAGGCCCGGGGAGAAAAGCTTCACAGTTAAAATAAACAGACAGTATATACATTGGATTACATAGTGAATAACAATTTACATAGCAATTACTTACAACATATTTCCAGATGAAGAACATAGTACATCAGTAGAAACTAGAATCTTTATCTGTGAAGTGCATACCAGACATTAACAAATGTTACAAGAAGAAGCAGTTTGTGCTGTATAATAAGTACTGGCTTATGAGCATCTCAGCTTGCTATAATCAAGGTAGTTAGTGGAGTGGAAAGAAAGGTAGTGGTTGGATGGG
This sequence comes from Protopterus annectens, assembly GCF_019279795.1. Classification (NCBI taxonomy): domain Eukaryota; kingdom Metazoa; phylum Chordata; order Ceratodontiformes; family Protopteridae; genus Protopterus; species Protopterus annectens. Next base: position 123,099,760 of record NC_056738.1, on the reverse strand, counting down.
GTGGATGATATTAGAGTGGGAGTTGCAAGGGCATAGCCAGCATGTTTTTAGCTGCGCTTTTAGTAAAGTTTTGAAATGTAAAATAAAATAAATAAATGCCAGTTTAGGTTTGAGACTGACTTTTTTGTCTTCTACGTTCCAGCACTAAGTCACTTTGTTCTTTTTCCTCTTTGATTTGTGATGTCAATTGCTTTGGAATTTCACTACTGTCGTTTGCATAGAAAGCTTCAGAGAGCCAAATGGGTCAATTAACAATCATTGTGTTCTATTTTACCACTTCTTGTGTTAGTCTAGGTCATCCAGCAACCTTATAAACTCAGCAATAATCAATAATTGGCATCTGCAGAGTTGTAAGTGTCTTCTGCTTAAAGACAACACTCACTATGTTAACATCTCTGCATTCTCAATTGATTCTCTAACTCATTCTACAAGTTGACATAATAACTGTTTTATTTACTTTCTCTTCTCTTGGTTAACCATTTTTGCATAAGTGTACAAGCTTTTGTTTTTTTAACAATACTCACTCTTTGCCTTTAAGTAACATCTATCCCATTTTGTATATAGCAAATGACAGATTTATTGCTTTCACTATGGTTACAATTTGCATATTTGCATCCTTGCAATACTGGACTGCAAATCATTTGTTTGCTCCTGGCTGTCAGACAACTATGGTGGAAAGCACTCCCATTCTGCTTCACCAGCTTCAGCTGGTTAATACTACTCTTTGTTTTAGCACATATTGCTATAATTCTAAACAAAAATCTCCACTCCCTAGAAGCTCTCTACACCCTATAGAATGCTGATATCTGTGCGGTCATTGAGACATGATTTAAAGCTGCAGAGAGCACACTGACAAGGTTATAATGCCTTCCACTCATTTAGACCTGCTACTACACAGACAGGGAATAAAGGTGGAGGTGTCTTGATTTACATCAAAAATAAATATACCTCAAGGCAGGTCAAACAGGACAATGCGCTTGAGCTACTCCATGTTCAAATCACCATAGGCAAATTTCAATACCACCTCCTTGCAAGATATATGTCCCCCTCTATGATCCAGGAAACCCCTACCATGTATTTAAACTTAATGGAAACACTCACCATCCAACCCAATATCATATTCATGGGCAACTTTAATCACCCCACTATTAACTGGGAATCCTATATGACACCAAACATACAGGCACAGACAGAGATTCTTAGATTTTGAAAATGCAAACTCCCTGGACCAGATTGTCAATACACCAAGCAGGGGTGCAACCATACTGAATCTGGTCCTCACTAATATCAGAGAGTGCTGCACACCCTCTAGTGTAATGTCTTCCCTGGTAAGGTCAGACCACAAAATGGCCTCCTTTGAAGTGAAAATAAAACCTGGACCCCTAGCTAACCCTGGAATATTCAGGAACTACCCTGAGGCTAACTTCCTGCTATTAAGTGATAACTTGGCAAAATATGAAGCCCCCATAAACCCTGAGAACACTGCTGCCCATGCAGAACTGCTCACAGAAACCCAATGCAAGCATCTGAATAGCTGCATAGAGGTGACTGTGGCCACCAGGAAGAAGTGCAGAACTAACTCAAAAAACAAGCCACCTGGTGGAATCACAAAATCAATAGGCTGTATAATAGAAGGAAGAAAAGCATAGCAAAAATTAGAATGTGCAGCACCCAGCTGGATAAGAACAGTCAAACTAAACAAACAACTCAAGAGGACAAATAAAGTCTACCAAAGCCCATTTGAAGTAATTTTGGCCTCTCAGGTCAAGGACAGCCACAAGGCATTCTTTAGCCAAGTTCACAACCTCAAAGGCAATGCACAACTGTGTACAGAGCTCATTGGAAATGAAGCCACTTATACTGAGTGAGAAGATATAACAAACCTACTGGCCAACAAATTCAGCTCAAACTTTACAACTCTCTCACCCTCAACCTTCCTCAGGAAATACCATCAAATATGACTCCCCCTGCTGTCACTAGGGAACAGGCCCTTAGTACTGTCTCTCTAAGGCAAAGAATACTGCATCAATGAGCTCAGACAGTCTCCCAGGATGCCTTTTAAACAGCATGAAATGTGACCTGCAAGTTCCTCTGGAACTGATATTTAACTGTAGCCTCCAAAAAGACTTCATGCCTCATGAATGAAGAACAGCAACAGTCATCCCTCTGCACAAAGGTAGGTCATCTACAGACTCTGGAAACAACACACCCATACATCTCACTAGTCCTATATGCAAATCCATGGAAAGAATTATCATGGAAATAATCAATAATGATATAGTAAATCTCCATACACCGGGCCCAACCCAATCTGTTTTTATTAAGGGCAGGTCATGCCTACTTAGCCTGGTGGACTTCTTTGAGAAGGTCACCAAAGCAGTGGATGAGGGCAAAAGGGTTCACACTGTCTACTCTGACCTGGCCAAGGCATTTGACACAATATCCTATTCTGGCATTGATGACAAACTCAAGAGGTTTAGTATAAACCTGAATGTCACCCCAGTGGATAGCCAGATTGCTCACAGACATGACTCAGAAAGTTAGAACTGGAGAGTCTACCTCTACAAAGAGGCCAGTCACAAGTGGAGTCCCCTCAGGGATCGGTCCTTGGACTGCTCCTTTTTGGTATTTACTTCTCTGAAGTCAAGGCTAATGTCAATGGTGTCTGGCTGACGAAATCTGCAGATGATTGCAAATTAGGAGATGTCATTGTATCCCATACTGACACAAATGTTCTCCAGGAAGGGCTGGCACAGACAAACAACTGATGACTGAGCCATGGACTAAAACTAAATGCCAAGAAATGCATAATTGTATCCTTTGGGAAGCCATCCATCCCTGGTAACTATCATATTGATAACACACCCTAAGAGATGACCCAGTAGTCAGGGACATAGGGACACACACAGACAGTAATCTAGTCTTTGACCATCACTGTCTACAGTAGTGAGGAAATCATTCTATGTTGCACATCTTATAAACAAAGGTATGGCATCTAGGATCAGGGAAGTCATTGTTCTACTGTATTCAGCATTCATCATGCCTATCGAGTACAATTCCCCCTATGGTATGTACCTAACCAGGCATATCCAATAACTGGAACTTCCACAGAGGTTCCTCACTAAAGGCATACAGGGCATAAGTAAAATGTCCTATGCAGACTGTCTCAAGGCCCTATCCCTATATTCTGTGTCCTACAGGCTGTTGAGGGGAAATCTATGCCTGGTATACAGGGCATTGTCAGACCCGACTCTGATGAACCTCCTGCATATCCACAAAACAAATAGCACTAGAACTACCCATTCTAAAGACTTAAACCTTGCTTGTGATATAAATAGGACCTACTGGAAAGACAGGTATGTATCCCACAGACTACCCCATTTTTTGAACAGGCTCCTCATCCATGTGAAGCAGAGTTCCTCCCTAACCCAATTCAAGTGTAACTTAGACAATTGGATGGGGAACAGGAAATTCATCCCTGGCTTGCCACCTATATCTCTAATGGACACAAGCAACCTGTAAATGGTTCATCTCCCAGGTCTCTGCTTTTAAGTGTTTCATCTCCCAAGCCCCTGCTTACATTTATCAAGGGTACCAGAACTTGTCACAGATTGAGGATGCATGGATTGGCTTAAAAAGGCCCTTGTGGTCATTAGCCTAGTTAACACCTATGAACCTATGAACCTCAGCAGACTTTTTGTTTATTTCATGACAACAGCACACATGTTGTTTTGCTTCCTGCATATTTTGCTTCTTATTTTAAGTCCAAGAATGTTGCACTCATTTTTCCAAGTCTGCACACAATTTTCTTTTTTTATGCTATACATTAGGGTTCTTATTTTTGCAATTTTCAAAATTAGCACCTCTTTCTTGACTCACACAACAATCAACTCTGTTTTTCCTGTCCGAGTAGGTAAATTCTTAGAAGCAACACCATTTCTTTGCTTTACTCAGCACTGTTTCTTATTTCCAGATGGTTTAATGTTTTAAATGCAAAACATTTTTTCTTGCTTTACTCAACAATAAACCCCATTTTTTTCTGTTAGAGCATTTCATTTTTAGAATAAACACATTTTTTCTTGCAATACTCAGTAATGAATCCCATTCATTGTTCCAGAGGGTTTAATACTTTCCTACTACAGGGTTTAACCTACTAAGATCAATACATTTAGTGCCACAAAATATCAGCAATGCTTTGGTACAGCAAATCTATCACACACATTATTTTGTTTGAAGTTTTTTAGTACAATACCAACCAAAAGCATCCTTTTCCAGGCTACCTCTTAACAGCCATAAAGTCCCAATTTATTTATTTATTTGTTTAGGAGGTAAGTCTCTACTTATACACAGGTCAGACATAGCACCTTTATTGAATTATCACTTAAGACATAGGTAGACATACATTTATATGAAAGAAACCAAACCATGTTAACATATTCCCAGTTACAAACATAATAAGTCACATATATTCTTTTGTATAATAATCAGCGATCCAGCATAACATAAACTGATTAATTATTGCTTTCCCTTAAATCTCAGTCCTCCCACAAAACATTATTCTGCATATATTGTCCCACAATTTCCATTTTCTATGTAGTTTGCTCCTACTCTTTTCTAATGATCCCACTTTCATTTTTTTATTATCTCTGTTACAATATTCAATATTTCAAATACAGCTGGTTTAGACTTTGATTTTCATTTTCTCATAATTGCTTTTTTTTTGGGGGGGGGGCAGCTACCAGAATTAAAGTTAAAAAAAATTATGTCTAGGCAGTTCAGATCCTATATCTCAGCTCAAAAAAAATAATTTCCTTAGTTACACTCATTTGATCACCTAATATTTCTGACAGAGTACTCTGTAGGGAATTTTTTAAAGCCTGCCAACTCATTATACTCCCATAACTTCTGTTCCTAGTTACCTCTTTCTTCTTCATTATACCTTCAACATTTGGCATCTATCTGAGGAAAAAATTATTTGAAGTCTGCTTGAGGTGTAAAATGCTTATGCAAACACATCCAAGCAAAAATCCTAAATCATATAGACTTTGTTGCATATTTGGCAATCATACATATGTCTTCCCATTGTTTCATTGTGAACTGCTTATCCAGTCTTTGTTCCCAATCTTTATTAACCTCCGCTGACTGGTTCCTACAGTTATCATACAATATTTATATGCCCTACTTATTTAACATCAGCTTCTGCTCTAGATTCAGCTAAAAATTCTACCAGACCAGGCCTTTCCCTTAGGATTCCCCTAGTCCTTTCTCATTATATGAATCCCTGATAAGGAAGACAGTCTCTAGCCTGAGGTCCTTATGTCTTATTGGCCTCTTCCCATTCTATTTCCTTTCCCTCTCTAGTTATTTTCTCCCAATACCTTAGTTCCTTTGCCAGCTTTCCCTAGTAAATTCCAGCCCATCTTATCTATTCTCTGTACCTCTAATTGCAGTCATTCCTATGGGCAAAATCTCCTTTCTCCATTATTGTGTTGTCTTAGTTTATAGAATACTTTCTGCCACTTTATGAATACAATATTCTGTATGACTGTTGTTCTCCTTAAAGATCTACATCCAAAATCACAGTCTCTCTCACTGCTTACCCCCACCCCCCTGGTTTAATAATTATCATCCTTTCCTCTTTGAATTATAGCTTTCTGCTTGTGTTATGTATATGAGCCTTAACTGTGTAGCTCTAAAGTATTCCTTCAAATCAGGTTGTCTGCGACTACCTTGTTTTATTGGAAAGATCAACCTATCCCACTTGCCCCTTGCTATTTTCCCCTCCCAAACAAAATCCTTCAACTCTTTATTAATTATTGTCCAGAACTTCTCTACTTGAAAAAAATATGGCTGACCTGTATATAAAACTAAAAGGACTAAAAACATTTTCACTGCTTGTATCTTGCTATCATATCCAAAAACAAGAGCTTCCAGTTCCTCAGTGCCATACCAGAATCATTTTAATCCATACCCCATAAATATGTGGATATTCCTGAGCCAAGTCACGTGTGGGTACATAGTTTACAGCTATATCCTTTGTTTTATTTTCATTAATTTTATATCCTGAAAAGACTTCTCAAAATATTCTACAACACTGACATGTCCTTTACTGTTTTTATCAGATACAAAATAATATCACCTGCAAATAAAGCCAACTTTCTTTATTACCATATCAATAATATCCTTGAATTTCTGAATCCCTTATTTTTATTTGCCAGTGGTTCTAAATATAACGCAAATAATAAGGGAGAAAGAGGACATCCCTGCCTGGTTCCTCTGCTCACACAGAACTTATTAGAGAGGAACCATCCCATTTTAATTTTTGTCACTGATCTCACATATATCTTCTTAACTAACTTTATTATTGTATCAGGGAATGCAAATGCTTCCATTGCCCTACTCATTAAATCTCAATTTACCCTGCTGAATGCTTTCTCTGCATCAAGACCCACCAACAACAGTAGTATTTCTTATGTTCTGCTTCCCTCTGGATAATCATTGTTCTAATAATGTTGTCAAACATTTGCCTCCATTCCACAAAACATCATTGATCCATTTCTATCAATTTTGGCAACACCTTTGCCATTATTTTAGCTATTATGGGCATAAATACTTGTATAATCATTGTTTAATATTTAAATGTGCCTATATGAAGCTGGGTCTGATGAGCCTTTACTGCCTTTAAGCATTAAAGCCACTACAGATTTTTTCCATGATGTTGGTGCATCCTCTCCTTTTACAATACCATTAAACAAAACCTTCCGTATCTTTATCATTTTCTTCTCTCCTAACTTCCAAACTTCTACAGGAATACTATCTATTCCTGGAGACTTTCCAGCTGATTGATTATATGTCACAGTTTTTATGTCATCTCCTCCTATCTTAACTGTTAATTGTTGAGCCTTGTCTACCTCTAGCCCTGGCATACTTAAACCTTCTATAAATATTTCCATTTGTGCTCTTTCATGCTTTCGATGTCTCTCTGCTTTATGCAAATTTTCATAACATTTCTGAAATATCTGTAATATCGCTACAGGATCTTTGGTTATTTTTATTTATTTATTTATTTGTTTGTTTTAGGCTCCCTAAGTTAGGCAACAACTCTTTTTACTTCATGTTTCCTAAGTTGTTGTGCTAAAAGTATCTGTACTCTGGTGTTATTGTCAAAAAAAAAAAAACAGTTGCTTAACAGTAGGCGTTCTAAACTCATGCACATTATTCAGATACTCCATAATTTTCCCTTTAGCACTCTTCAGTTATACCTCTTCTTGTTGTGTGAGATTTGTCTTATTCTGCAATACTTTAATTGTTGTCAACTGTTCTAAATAATCATTATTACTTCTTAAAAATATCTATTTATTTATTTTATTTAAGTTTGATGACTGGGGAAGTCAAGAGTCCATTTTCAGTGGAGGCCCGGGGAGAAAAGCTCCACAATAATTGCAAGTTACATTTCACATGTTACAAAAGGACAAAGTTCATACAGCTAATTAAACATTTACAGATAAGCTTCATGATATTTGCAATTGGCTTGTCACAATGTTACAAAAATGAAAAGACAATTCGATACAGAAATTTCAACATTTACACAAAGTAAATATTTTTGTTATAAACTCAGTTGTAGGTTTAACATTTCAAAATATATAGCTACTAGCCATTTGTAGTTAGGAAAATATTATGAATGGAGATGGTAATAGTATATTTGAGATTGGAGGGTATAGTACAATAGATATTAGAGAGAAAATTAGTTTTTAGTAGGGGTGGGATATGTTTTGGGTGGGATAAAGTAATAGTAGAGGTAGCTGGATGAGTCAGTGCAAGGTGGAATGTGTGATGTTCACTTCCTAAATTATGTTATGTACTTAGTTCACTTAAAACTGTCTAAAACTATTTTTCTTTTATTTCTACCCTGTTTTTAAACTCTAGTTTACCCCAATCTTTACCATCAGAACCAGTAGGAAACTGTTTTTGATTTATAAGTTATTTTAAACAACTCTATTCTTACTATAAATCTCACTAACCTTACAGTGGATATAAAAAGTGTACACACCCCTGTTAAAATGCCAGTTTTTTTATATAAAAAATGACACCACAATAAATAATTTCAAAACTTTTCCCACCTTTAATGTGACCTATAACCTGTACAATTCAATCGAAAAACAAATAAATCTGTTAGGGGAAAAATATAAAAAATAAAAAAAACGTACAATAAGCTGGTTGCATAAGTGTGCATACCTTTAAACTAATACTTTGTTGAAGCACTATTGCTAGTTCTTTTTTTAGTCATTCAGTCATTTTTTAGTTTGTTTCTTAATAAAGTTTTGAATAGTTGGTTAGCCTACACAAAGTGTTAATAAACTGGTCTTAGATCGTAATTGTCTCTAGCTTTCTAGATTCAGTTTTAGTTAGCACAGTCACTGATTGCACTATGGTGTTAAGTGGGAATGGGGACCTGGTTAAAAGAATGATTTCAATGCTTTTATTGCTCTTAACAGAACCACCTTCTGTAACCACTCCCTTGCTCCAAATAACCTAATTATATATAAGGAATGTTTTTGATGCTTTTCATTATACTCAACTAGGATTGCTTTGTTGTGTGTTTCAATTAAGGATATTTCATTTTTAACTCAACTGTGGACTACCTACTATTTTATATTTGATTAGTTTGTAGCACCTATTTTATAGTTATATTTTACAGTTTTAAGTGAACTAAGTGCATGACATAATTTATGAAGTGAACATCACACCTTCCACAATGCAACGTTTCTTCTTGGTTTGTTTTGGAGGAAGCATTTTACATCCAAAATATAACACTTTAAAAATATCCAGGTATTTATTTTTTGGTCTATTACTCCTAAAATGTTTGGTTTGTTGCCAGTCATTGGAGATTGAAGTTACTAAATAATGACATACATTTGAGTTTGTGACTTTTATTTCCTTCAGAAAATTCATGCCAACACAAATTCTTTTATTTAGGCAAGATGGTAAATTTATAAGAGCAATAATTAAAATCTGTTCCTGTTTTTGTGCCTTTGTTCACCGTTTATTTTAGATTTCATCTGGATTTTGTTCAGCTGAAAGGTCCAGAGATATTCAAACCTTTTGACTGCTGCTGTACACACACAGACACACAGATACACAAACACACACACACACACACACACACACACACACACACACACACACACACACACACACACACACACACACACACACACATTCTGTTTCATTTATTTTTTTACACTGGCTAAACAGCAAAAGTGCTCTCTAATTATTTGCTCCCAGTACTTTGGTTCTTTTGCCAGTTTTCTCCAATAAATTCCAGCCCCTTCTTGCCTTTTGTCTGTATCCCTAATTACAGTCATCCTACTGACAGAATCTCCTTTCTCCATTCCCATGTTGGCTTAGATCTTAGAATACTTTCTGCTACTTATATAAAATATTCTGTATGGTTATTGTTATTCTCCTTAAGGATTTGCATCCAAAATCCCAGGCTCTCCTTGTTTCTTGAGCTTCCCCCTGTTTTATCATCATCCCTTTCCACTTTGAATTATAGGTTTCTGCTTGTGCTATGTATAGGAGCTTTAACTATGTAGATCTGAAATATCACTCTGAATCGGGTAATCTCACACCAGCTTGTTCTTTTGGAAGAATCAGCTTGTCCTACTGGACTCTTTTTGTCTTCCCCTCCCAGATAAAATCATATTAGGGGATAGTGTTGTGTTAAATTCTTAAGGGATGGACAATTTTCTGGTTTACAGAGATATCTATGTATTGTAATTACCTGAGAAAGAGCTAGGCGATGTGATAGTTATAACCAGTTCAATTCTCTGAAATTTAGGAAGTGGTGTGTTCTATTGTTATTGTTTACTGCACATTTGGCTAGTTTATTATAAAATTGCCTAAGTTTATACAGTTGTGAAAGTTGAAAGTTAGTGAAGATTGGGGGCAGGAAAGTGGAGAGATGGCAGTAAGAAAATAGAAGCTATACATTGTCAATTTCGGTGAGTTAGATTTTACTCTGTATAATGTATCTAGTTTAAACACATATGATATATGGTGGTCAGACTTTAACTGGTCATCTTGGTAACACCCAGGAATTTTAGGAGGTTTATTTGTTGTTGGCAGAGACAAGAGTGAATAGTATTGTTTTGGTAGATATGCGTTTTGGGGTAAAAAGCAGTAATTTAGTTTTTTTAGGGTTTTGTAGTAGTTGTTAATTATTTAGCCATGTTTCAATTGATAATAAAGATTGCTTTGTAAAGTCTTAGAGTTTATTGAGAAATCTGGCAGAGCAGATTATTTTCAAGTCATCAGTGTACTGAACTAGGGTAGCATTTTTTGTAGCATTGTAGATGTCAATGATGAATATGTCAAAAAATATGGGGCCTAGTATACTTACTTGTGGGACACTAATAGTTACTGGCAAGAAAGTGGAAAAATCATTTTTCTATTTCACTGCTTGTGAAATAGTATAGTATCTATTTGAGAGGTAGGTATGGAACCACTGCAATGAAGAGCTGGTAAACCCAAAGGATTAGAGTTTATGGTAATGGGTTTCTAGTGGCGCACTGTATCAAAAGCTTTTGATAAGTCTGTAATGATGGTGGAGACTAGGCATTTGGTATTTCTATAGATGATGACAGCATTAACAAAATTCAACAAAGCAGTAATTCTGCTGTGATTAGGACGAAAGCCATGCTGGACTGAAGACAGAAGCTGGTATTTATTAGCCAGCCAAGAATATTATCATGAATACACTTTTCTAATCAAGGAGCCTTTATTTTCAGATGCAGGGAGATTTATCAGAATTGAATCTGGATATGCAATAGCCTCAGCTGCTACTTTAAGATACTTGCCAGGTAAATAATCAGGGGCAGTTGTAGCAGGCTTTCATTGTTGAAGTATTTTTTGATGGTATCTATTGTAGATCATTGTGTATATTGTACCTAGTCAGCCACTGTAGTCAGAGAGCACATGCTTATAAGTTACTGAGCATGTACGAGATCAGTGCTATTTTGTATAGTCAGTCAGTGTGAGTGCTAGTTTGAATGGAGATACACATGTGAGTGGAATAGTAATGAGTCAGTCAGTAAGCATATAAAGTTTGAAATATATGTTTCAGATACAGCTTCTGATGTGTTTATGTACAATAAACAACTTGAACCCATCCCATGCCTCAGTTATAATCATCATCATCAGCCCCCCTTTTTCCCATTTTTTCTACATGGGGTTGGGGTATCATGTTAACTGTCGCCAACTCTCTATTCAGAGCCACACTCTTGCCTTTTTCAACAGTCATGCCTGACTGTCGCAGATCTTCTTTAACACAATCCATCCACCTCTTTGAAGGACATCCTCACTTCCTCTTACCTTCCTCCTGTCTGTCCCAAATCTTCCTAACCAGATTGTCTTCTGCTTTTCTACAAATCTGCCCAAACCACCGTAATTTGTTCTCTTTGATCTTTTCTGCAATTGGCGCTACTTTGGCTTCTGCTCTTATGTCCTTATTTCTTTGTCTGTCCCACAGTGTGCATCCTCCCACCTTTCTCAGGCACTTCATTTCCATCACCTCTAGCTTCTTCAACTGTTCTGTCTTTACTGCCCAGGTTTCTGTACCATACAGTAGTACTGGTCGCACCACTATCTTGTACACCTTACTTTTCACCTTCTTTGGCATTCTTCTGTCATAGACTACACCTGAAACACTATGCCAGTTGGCTGCAACCCCTCTGATTCTAGTTTTGGCCTCTTCATTCAGACTACCCTTCTCCTCAACCACCCCTCCCAGATACTTGAAGCTGTTTACCTGTTACACTATCTTCCCTTCTATCTTTATTCTCAGCTTCTTCTGATTTCCCCAATTTGCTACCGTTACCACTGTCTTATCTGTGCTTATTTTCATCCCATGTGCCTTCAGATTTGCATTCCATTCTCCTATCCTATGCTGAAGTTCTAGCTCAGAGTCTGGCTCTACTGCCACATCGTCTGCATACAGCAGCTTTGTTGATCTGTCCCCTCTAACCTGTTTGCTAATGTAGTCCATCACCAGTATAAACAGCAATGGGCTCAGAGCTGAAACCTGGTGTACACTCAATCCCATGGGGAACCCTTCTGTGAGGCCAAACACTGTTCGTACTTGAGTCACTGGGTCCTTGTACATAGCCTGCATTAATTCTACCAATGTTTCTGGGACTTCAAACCACTGCAGTACTGCCCAAATCAGCTTTCTTGGGACCTTGTAATATGCTTTCTCCAAGTCTAGGAATGCCTAGTTGGACTCTCTCCTCATCTCTAGCTTCTTCTCAATTATCTGTCTCAATGGAAACATTGAGTCAATTGTGCTGCATCCTGATCTGAATCCGAACTGCTCATCTCCCATCTTACATTCTACTACATTGCATATCCATTTATCAATGACCCTCTTCAGAACTTTCATGCAATGTGGTAGGAGTTTGATGCCTCTGTACTGCCCACAGTTGTGGATGTCCCCTTTGTTCTTGTACACTGGCATGAGTATGCTTGTTCTCCAGTCATCTGGGATATGCCTTTCTCCACACTACTATTAGTACACTCAGGAACCATTTCTCCCCTACCTTACCCAGCATCTTATCATATCTGCTGTGACCTCATCTGAGCCTGCTGCTTTCCCTGACTTCATCTTCCTTAGTGCTGTTCTTACTTCTTCTAAGGTGGGCTCCTCCTCTTCTCTCATCGTAGGCTGTTTCTGGGGCAGTACAGCTTCTATGGGTTTTTCTTCATTCAGAAGCTGCTGGAAATACTCCTTCCATCTGTCTTTGATGTCCTGTGGACTGGTGAGCAGGTTGTTGCTGGCATCCCTTATGAAGAGTGTCTCACTATCTTCTTTATCATTCTGTCTTTGTCTTGCAATCTGATATAGTTTCTTTGAACACCTTACTGAGTCACTTTCCAGAAAATGGTAGAGTGCCTCCGGTGCCCTATTCTTTGCTATTGTAACTTCTTTCCTAGCTTCTTTGTTAGCCAACCAGTAGTCCTTCTTAGCCAGGTCAGTCTTTTCTATCTCCACTTCTTCCTGCACTCCTTCTTTCTTTTTATGACTTCCTGGACTTCTCCAGGCCTCAGTGACTCATTTAAATCCACGACATATGCAACATGGTGTCGGAATGGGATCCAAAGTTGAAGCAGCTTGCAAACCATGAGACACACAGTTAGAAGTGGAGTAATATACAGGAATGAACTCACAAACAGATCAGCAGTTATCTGAAGGTACTTAGATTCATTTAAATGATTTTTCAGTCGCCAAACATGTGGCATAGCATTCAAAGTGTTCAGAATAATTATCAAGTTATTTGAAATGTCTGAAATAGTGACATAATGATTAAGGTGTTTGAAATAATCTCTGAAGTGGTTAAAATGTTTAAAAAGGCTAAAACATCCACATTTTTTCACAGGGTATGACTTTTCCACAGTAACTAAGATTTTTCGAAGTGTCTGAAGTGTCCGGAGTGTTCAAGGTATTTGCAGTGTTAAAATAAAGTATTTTCAGAGAGATTGTTGTACATTTGAGCAAAATTACAAGTACCAGATCTATACTTATGTTTAAAAGAAAGTTGTTGCTGTGACAGAGAGATTTCACAGACATGAACCCCTCATGTTTGATAATAATATTGCAGAGAACTGGTGAGTGTTTGAGCAAGAATATATTTTCATACAGGCTGAGTTTTTTGCTAAAGATGCACATACAAGAGCATTTATTCTTTTCAATTTAGCTGGCTCAGAGGCAAGTGAGCAAAAATGTTCATTTGTGTATGCACCTGCTGTGTATGCAAGGGAGGGGGAGAACTGTCATATTGTGATGCAGTCTGAAACATGGGAAGAACCTGAATGCTTAAAATGTAAATTTAGAGAAATGTGTAACCCTCAAATAAATATTACAAAGCAAAGGCACACATTTTACACAAGAAATCAAAAGCTTGGAGCAACTATTGCAGCATATATTACTTACTAAAGAAATAAAGCAAAATCATGTACATTTGGAGATTTATGAGATGAGTTGATAAAAGTCCATCTTGTACGTGGTGTTAATAATGATGCAGTGAGAACAATTTTGCTTTGAAATAGTGAATTAACATTGAGCAAAGCCATAGAAAATTGTGGAATACATGAGCTTACAGAATACCATACGAATATGCTTACGCATGAGAAAGGCATGTTTACAGTATCTACTAGTGTGAATGTTGATTGTGTACAACAGAAAGTTAAGATAAAAAAGAAATATAAACTGAAGGGTGCCACACCTAACCTCATTGTTAACTGTAGCAATTGTGGAGGCAGTAATGAATTTAAATGGGAAAACTGTTTAGCTTTTGGTCAGCAATGTCACAAATGTAAAAAGTGGAATAATTTCAAAAGGCTTTGTAAGTCTAAAGTACACAGCTTTATGTTAAAAGAAAGTATCCAACGAAGCAAGTAGATCAGATAGAGACTGTAGCAAACTCCAAGAGTTGTGAGCAAACTGTCTATGTTGATGGTGTCTCTATGATCAATTAAACAGTTAATACAGTATATTATCAGTTGTCAGCACTGAACAAAATATTTTGTACCATGCAAATTAATGGGAAACACACAGAGCTTAAAGTAGACACTGGATCTAAGTGTAATGTTATATCAGCACAAGTGTTTGCTAAAAGTAAAAGCCATTGAGAAACTTGATTCAGCAAAATGTGCAAAACTAGCTGCTTACGGTGGTGAAGAGATTCAAACTGATGTAGTGCAGTAGTTCTTCCATGCCATTCTGCTGGAAGCAGCTATGACCTGTAGTTTTACTCCGACAAAAGACACGTGCAGTCACTGTTAGGCCTCGAAGACAGTCTGAGAATGGGACTGATTTCATTTAATAAAGAGGTTCGCCATATATGTATGATCAGCAATGATAGTTTTACACAGAATATTTGTAGTGAATATGCTGATATTTTCAAAGACAAGCTTGGTAAACTTCCAGTCACATATTTCATGAAGTTAAACCATGAAGTAAGTCCAGTTGTCAGACCAGCACAGACGATCCCAGTAGCAATGCAGACTAAAGTAAAAGCAGAACTAGACAAAATGGTGAATTTAGGTGTTCTTACTCCAGCAGAAGAACCGAATAAATGGGTATCCTCCATAGTCGTAGCTCATAAGAGAAGCTCAGATGATATTCAAATATGTATTGATCCAAAAGACTTAAACAAAGTACTTAAGTGTCCTCATCATCCGATGTGTACAGTAGAAGAGGTAGCCACTCTCATGCCAAATTCCACTGTTTTCTCAGTCTTAGATGCAAAGAGTATTTTTCGGCAAATTTTACTGGATCACAAATCTTCATTGTTAACCACATTCAGTACACCATCTGGTAGATACAGATTTTTGAGAATGCCGTTTGGATTCATTTCTGCTAGTGAAGTCTTTCAACGTGCCATGGAACAAATTTTTTCTGGTTATCCATGTGCTATTATAGTAGACAACATTTTTGTTGGGGGGGCAGTGGTGAAGACGAACATGATATAAACCTCAGTAAAGTTCTACACCATGCATGTGAAGTAAATCTTAAACTGAATCATCAGAAATGTAAATTCAAACTGAAAGAAGTTGCTTATGTGTGACATTTGTTTACTAGTACTGGCTTAGAACTAGACCTGTCTAAGTAAGCAGCAGTTCATGAGATACCATTTACAGAGAATGTCACATCTTTTCAACGTTTTCTAGCTATGGTCAACTATTTCTGAAAGTTCATCCCAGACTTGAGTGAGCTTTCTGCACCATTATGTGAGCTGACATGCAAACCATTATGTGAGCTGACATGCAAAAATGTACACTGGTCCTGACTGGAACAATACCAAAGACCATTTGAAATTCTGAAGAAGAAAATTGCCAGTCCACTCACAGTGAGATATTATGATGTTCACAAACCTGTAACTCTTTCTTGTGATGCTTCAAAGTACGGCCTTGGCACAGCTTGTCTTCAAGAAGGCATCCCAGTTGCTGATACATTCAGGACTTTAACCAAAACAGAGATGCATTATGCACAAATAGAGAAAAAAATTTTAGTAGTAGTGCTTGCATGTTTGAAGTTCGATGATTATATTTATGGCAGACCTATCCAAATAGCGACTGATAACCAACCACTAGCAACAATTTTGAAAAAGCCAGTGCATACAGCCCAAGCACGATTGCAGCTCATGATGTTAAAATTGCAAAAGTACAATTTCAATATGGTTTACAAAAAAGGGCAAACACTTGTACCTTGCTGATGCTTTGTCAAGTGTACCCAGGCAAACAAGAGAGCAGCATGAAGATGAAACAGCTGACTCTGAAGTCATGGAAGTCAGAAATTTTTCATCATCATGTCTTGATGAACTAAAATCACACAGCTTCAGACCCAATTATCCAGAAGCTGAAAAACATTATCAGTCTGGGATGGCCAATGCAACAAACCAGTTTACCACTAGACATTCAGCAGTATTTTCCTTACCATGATGAGTTCATCATGATGTAAGATGGAATCATCATGAAAGGTCCAAAAGTGATAATTCCTAAAGTATTACAACAGGAATATATCAAAAATTTGTAACATGGTAACCCAGGTACTGATTCAACCATAAAAGGACAAAAGGCATTGTAGTTTGGCCTTCTATGTCCAAAGATATAGAGAAGGAAACTCTAGTATATTCAGTTTGCAACAGCACCAAACCAAAAAACATAAAGAACCACTTCAGCAACACCAGATTCCTAAACTACCATAGGCAGCGGTTGCTACAGATATTTTGAAATAGAATAGTCAACATTACTTAGGGTAAGTAGACTCTTATTGAAAAGCTAGCTGGAAAGGGAAATGCTGAAGGAGGTTATTTGAACAGTCATCAAGAGCCTGGTTAGTTGCCTGGTTGGTTAATAACTGTGCTGTATCTACAAAGCAGGTACAGTAAACTCTCAGTTAACCGGCACCCATGGGGATTGACAGATACTGGATAAAAAGAAGTTGTGTACCTACCATAACATTCCATGTTAGTTGTCCTTCATCTTGCCTTCCTTCTTGCTGGATGGGTTTGGAGCCAATCCTCGGCTCCGACTTGGCCACTTACTATAGCTCGAGAGCTCTATACTGGCTTGAGGCTACCCCTTATCCCAGAATGCTCAGTGCCAGCTACCCAGATCTCATTTGAGATAGCTCACACTGGACATAATTATAGGAGATAATCCATTAATAAACCTGGATATACAGTTAAATGTCATGGTTTGGTTGAGAAGCAACTAATAACAAAACAAATTACCAGTGAACCCATTGAAAAACTCCTCTCAATCCTCGAGGAAGGGGGAAGGAGGGAGGGAAGCAAGAAGGAAGGTGAGATGAAGGACAACTAACATGGACATGGAACGTTATGGTAGGTACATAACTTCTTTATGTTAAGTTGTCCAATATCACCTTCATTCTTGCTGGATGGGACAGCGTCCCTAGCTTCTCAATCCTGGGTGGCTCATTGGAACAGACTCTTCAGAACCATTGAACCAAAGGAAGCTCTGCCCCGGGAGACCACATCTACTTTGTAATGAGAACTTAATGTATGAGGATCTGCCCAAGTAGCTGCTGCACAAATTGAATCTATGGGCACTCTAGATTGAAATGACGTGGTTGAATGACCTTTGGGTTTTGTTGGAAGATCTTTTTGTCGCAAGTGGTAGGTATGGATTATGGCGTCGGATAACCATTTTGACAATGTTACTTTAGAAACTGGAAGGCCTTATTTGCTGTTAGCAAATGAAAGGAACAACTGATCTGATTTTCTCATTTCTTTAGTTCTATGGAGATAGAAACACAGTTGTCTATGCACATCTAGTTGGTGTAATCTGTATTCTGCCTTGTTGGAATGATTAGGGAAAAAGACAGGGAGTTCAATGGATTGATTCAAATTGTGGTCTGAACAAACTTTAGGTAGAGAAGATGGGTTAGTTCTCAGGGAAACCCTGTCTTTGTGAAAAACTAGGTATGAAGGGTGAACACATAGTGCATGAAGTTCTGAAACATGTCTGGCAGAAGTAATAGCAACTAAGAAAAGAGTTTTCCAAGAGAGAAATTTCAAGGAACATGATGCTGCTGGTTCAAAGGGTGGCAGTATTAAGGAGGCAAGAACCAAATTGAGATCCCAAGGTGGAAGTGGCTCTTTCACTGGGGGTCTAAGTAGAGGTGTACCTCTCATGAAGGCCTTACAGAGTTTGTGAAACATTATGCTGGAGTTAGAAACTCCGACATGAAAATTTGAAATGGCAGCCAGTTGTACTCTGATGGTAGCAGCCGCTGCATCAGAATGAAACAGTTCTGCTAGGAAGTCCAAAATCTCATGTACAGGAGCTGTAAAAGGATCTACATTCCTGGATTCTGCCCAGTAAGAGAATATTTTCCATTTGCTAGCATAGACTTTCCTTGTATTTGTCTTATGGGAGGAAACAATAATATCCCTCACTGCTGGGGAAATATTGGGGAGCCTGGCTAGGATTGGAAGTGGAATAACCAAGCTGTGAGCTTGAGAGATTGGAGGGATTGGTGTAGCCCACCTGACTGATGAATCAAGAGGTTTGGTATTGGGTCCAGAGTCCAAGGCTGGGCTAGAAGGTGGGGATGAAGGAATGGAAACCAAATCTATTGAGGCCAATAGGGGGGCAATGAGGATCATTTTGCAACCCAATGATTTTGCTTTCTGAATGACTTTTGGAATTATGGGGAAGGGGAAATGCATAAAGGAGTCCCTGAGGCCAATCATGGACTAGAGTGTCCCTGGGTGTCTGACTGGAGGAGGAACAAGGGAGAAGTAGCTGCTGCATTTCTTGTTGAGGGGAGAGGCAAAGAGATTGCAGCAAGGCTGGCCCAATTTGCAGAAAATAAGATCCACAATTTCCTGTTTCAGAGACCACTCATGAGACATGAGGATAGCCCTGCTGAGCCTGTCTGCTATTACACTGGATGTCCCAGGGATATGCATTGCTATCAGAAAACGTTGGGTGGAAATCACCCATTGCCACAGTCTGAGGGCCTCTCGGCACAAGGGGTAAGACCTGGTTCCACCCTGTTTGTTCAGGTACCAAACCACTGACATATTGTCCATCTGTATTGCAATAGTCCCAGCAGGGAGAGAGTCTTGAAGAGCTTACAATGCTAGGAGCACCGCTCTCAGTTCCAGGACGTTGATGTGCAAGTGGTACTCATGAGGTTGCCAAGTGCCTTGGACTGTCTTCCTTAGATAATGCCCACCCCCCATCAGGGAAGCATCCATGGTCACTGTGGCAACCGGATGGGGTTCCATGAAAGGTCTGCCCTGAGAAACTAATGGGGAGACCATCCACCAGGAAAGGTGTCTTTTGCAAGATTCCATAATCAGCATCATGTGTGACATGGGTAATTCCTGGAAGGACCATTCTGTTAAAAGAAGTTACTGAAGGATTCTCATGTGAAAGCATGCTAATGGGACTAGAAGAATGGCTGCTGCCATGGACCATAAAACTTGAAGAACATATTTGACTTGAATTCTTTTGCTCCTCAGGAGAACTGACACCTGATTTTGAATAATGAAAACTCTTTCCGGAGGCAATTTTACAATAATTTTTCTTGTATTTAGCTCTGCTCCTATGTATGTAATAGATTGACAGGGCAACAAGGCAGATTTTTCGAAGTTTATTGTGATGCCTAGATGAGCACAGGATGTGATGGTGTAATCTCGTGCCTCTATAAGTTGTTGCCTGGTGGTATCAGTGAGGAGCCAGTCGTCCAGATAAGGAAACACCTGAGCCGTGACTACTGCCATGCATTTGGTGAACACCCTGGGGGCTGTGGTGAGACCAAAGGGCAGAGCTCTGAATTGGTAATGACTGGCCCCTAGCCGGAAGCGTAGAAATCTCCTAGACCATCTGTCCATTTTTATATGATAGTACATGTCCTGAAGATCTATGGAGCACATCCAATTGTCCTGACCCAGTAAAGGGAAGAAGGACTGCAGTGTTACCATCCAGAACTTTTCTTTTTGTACAGATTTGTTTAACCTGCTGAGATCCAGAATTTGTCTCAAGTCCCCTGTCTTTTTGGACACTAAAAAGAATCTTGAGTAAGTTCTGGATCCTACTTGATCTGCGGGGACTTCCTGGATGGCTCTTTTTTCTAGCAGTCTTGAAACTTCTGTGACTGCCTGATCCCTTAGATTGGGTGGAACATCTGGGATGGATTTTTTGAAACAAAAGGGGGTTGATGAAAGGGAATCTTGTAACCACCAGATATAATAGCTAGTACCCATTTGTCTCTTGTAATATTTTGCCAGGCGGTTGGGTACAATGAAAGCCTTCCCCCGACTGCCTCCAGAGTTGAGCAGTCGGGCATCCCTTCAGGGATGTTGATAGGGTTTGGAAGAGAACGTATCTCTGTCATCCTGATTTTGCGGACCCCCTCTGCCACAAGGGTGGTGTCTGCCATTGTTATTATTTCCCCCCCTGCCCATGGGGGAAAATTCACCACGTGCATCAGGCAAGGGTCCCTGGGATTTTCAAAACCACATATTTCCACTCTTCTGACCTTTTGGGTATGGTCTGGTAGGAGTGGAAAAATGGACTCCGACATCAGAGAGCGGCTTGCCTTCCTGTTGGCACCTGATAAGCATGTCTTTCACCTGAGGCCCAAAGAGAGAGGAGCCATCAAAGGGGGTATTGGTGAAGGATGCTCTGAAAGGTTCCAAAAACTGACACAGCCGCAGCCAAGAATGTCTCTTAAGAGCTACTCCTGTTCCTGCAGCTCTACTCGCTCCAGTGGCTGCGTATGAAATAAGCCTCATGGAGGAGTTGACTATTGAATTAAGAGTTGCAAACTGGGTAGCTACCTTGGCTGAAGCTCCCTCAGCTGTGGGATCTTGTTGGGTATCTCCAAATTCTTTTAGGAGATCCATCTGAAGCCTAGTAAAATGGGAAAGATGGTTCAGGGACCTAAGGGAGGAGGTCGCTGATGAAAAGATTTACTTCCCATATCTGTCCATCATATGAGAGTCCTTATTCAGTGGATGGACAGATGAGGAGGTTTCATCTAACTCTCTTTTTGTGGCTGCTGCTACCACCATGGCATGAACTGGGACACCTTTAGTTAAGAATTGTTTGTCTTTGGGAGCTGTGATGAATTTATTGGGTCTCCTCGGGACAGATTCCATGGAATCTGGAGCTGACCAAGCCTTTTGAGACACTACAGACATAAGTGGATAAAAAGGTGGAGACACCCAGGAGGTGAAAGGTCGGGAACAAAATTCATCTAGGTATACAGACTCATCCTTAGAGGAGGCTAGGGAAGTCCAGCTATGCCTCTGCCTGAGAATCCCAAGGATGTCTAAAAAGGAAACATCTTCAGAGGGGGACCTTGGGCATCCCTTTGATTCATCCAGGTCTGTATCTGAGGTGACAGATTCAGGGGAGTCTAGGTGCTTCCTCTTGCACTTTTTCTTCTGGGGAGCCTGCTTAGAATGCTCTGGGGAGGCTTCGGAAAAAGAGGGTTCACCCAATGGGGTGTCCTGGGGCATAGATTCCCTATGCTTTGGAGCTGGAGGAGGAGCAGAGGTTGTCACAGGCACTGAGGGGGATGGAGCCGATGGAATTGATAGTTGAGCTGTCTGTGGGGGCAGCACTCTTTGCATGACCTCAAAGGCATCGCGGTCTCAACACAAGGAGGGCTCCAGCTCCGAAGAGACAGGAATACCACCCTGCGCCAAGGGCGACTGCTCCAAGGCTGATGTGGGAGCTGAGCTCAACTGAGCCGATGCTCCGAGAGAGAGAGAGAGCAGGGTCAGACAAGGGTCCAATACCACTTCCCCCCTCGGAGATGGCGAGAGAGCTTCGGTGCTCAGATACCTCGGTGGGTGGAAGAATCGAGGTAATCGGAGCCAACATCAGAGCCGATGAGGATGTGTCATCAGAGCCGAAGGAACCACTATCGGAGCGTCCATGGACTCCGGCTCCGAACTAAGCATAGTTGGAGGAGGAATCAAAATTGAAGCAGATGGAGCTGAAGCCTGTTGAGGTGGGCTCAAAAGCATTTTAGCAAGGGTCTGTGACTTAAGCAACCTACTGACAACTCTCGCCACATCCTGATCCAATAACCTCAAGGAAAGAGAGGAGTGGGAAGATGAGCAATGACTGGACTTGCTTTGAAGTAATGGTGATTGTAGCACCAAGCAAATCAGCTCCAAAGAAGGAGACCTAGCTCTTTTGTGGCTCTGAGATGGCTCCAAAGCAACAGTTGGAGCCGACAGAGGGGTAGTCTTGTCGGTGCCAGCTGGCACTGAAACACTTGGTTTGTCAAGCTCAGAGATCGGTTCCGAACATGGAGCCAACGGCTTGACTGGTTTCAGAGGTTTCACTGGCTGAGATGCTTTAGCCGGAGAATCCTGTTTTAATAATCCACGGAGGATAAGCTTGTTTTTCTGCTCCTGCAGGACCCTTGGACTAAAGGCATGACAAACAGCACAAGAGTCCTGCAGGTGCAGAGCCCCCAAGCAGTAAACACAACTAGTGTGCCCATCTGTCAGAGACATCTTCTGACAGCATGAGTCACACTTTTTAAAACCAGAGGTTTTAACTTCCTTAGACATTTTAGTAAAAGTCAAACTATAAAAGAAAAACTAAAAATTAATAAAGACCTTAAAGGAGAGACTCTAACTTAAATGGCTGTCCTTAAGGGGGAGAGGGGGGGGACTCTCTAAGTTAAACGAGTTCAGGGAATAACAGAAGGCCTAGCGACTAAGGGGCGATGGCCAACACAGCACAAAGTAAAGCACAAGGATGAGATAAAGGGGTTTAGAGTAAAACAAATTTACAAACTACTACCAAAGAAGAATTATATCAAATTTTAAGCACAATATTTGAGTTTAAATGAGACAAAAAAATTAAACTAAGCCTGAGCCAGTATTGATCACAACCTCACAGCTAAAGCAGCAAATGAGATCTGGGTAGCTGGCGCTGGGCATTCTGGGATAAGGAATAGCCTCGTTAAAGAGCTCTTGAGCTATAGTAAGTGGCCAAGTAGGCTCTGAACCCATCCAGCAAAAACGAAGGCGAGATTGGACAACTTAACATCTGTAGTTTCTGATTGCTTCAGAGTTACTATTAAAAATAGGCCTGACTAATATTGTACCCTATACTATGTTTTTGGTTTGACTTGGTCTCAGGTTGGGGAGAGTGGGAATTTATTCCTATCTTCCTTTTTAAAACTCTAAAACTCTAAAAAAAATTAGGTATGTGTCTGCAGGGGGAAAACAGAAAGTGCAACACATGAAAATTGTACTGTATTTCTTTGATTTTTTTTTTTTTTTTTTTGCTGATTGCTTGAGAGTGCTGGTTGCTTGAGTTCTGGTTAACTGAGAATTTACTGTATTGAAATGGCTGACTATGTTATCATTTTGTTTCTGTGTGTTTGGAGTTGGCTGTGTAGCTTTTCCTGGATTTAACAATTTATTCACTGAGGCATAGAACAGTTTTAGATTATTGTGTGTATGTTTTGAATGGATGAATAATACACTTTCTTATATTTGGTGATAACTTGTTTTGTTATTTTTTTTTTTTTACTTGTCTATACACTAGTAAAGCAGGAGCTGCTTTATTTTTTTCCAGAATTTCCATGCTTTTTGTCTTTGTTTCATGAGTTGTTTAGTTGCTAAGTGGCAGGGATGGCTTTGTCTCTTTTTATTCTGAGGGGAGATAGTGTGTTGGGAACACCCAGGAAGATTTTATTGAACTCACAGACAGCATCATGTATGGGGATAGTCTTTAGAGACTCCCTATTAAGGAGATGCAGTGTATTAATAAAAATATCTTCCTGAAAAGTAGTAAGTCCTCTTACCAGACTGTACTGATGTGTTTAGTGGCTGTTGCTTTGGTACGTTATAGTGTAGACTGGTAAGTGATAGGCTGTCTGGCAGAGTTCCAAATGATGATATTTTATTTGGAGAGGACGTAAGGATCTAATCAACTGTTGATTGTCTGGCTGTAGCTTTGGTATATGTAGCTTATGTGGCTGTAAATTGGATGAACTTGTACAGATGTATTTTATTGGTTAGATTTTCTAATTGGATGGTTTACCAGTCTATATTAACATCACCCAATGTTACAGTTTCATGAGGGATTTTTGAGGAGGTTCAGGAAAGAATATCTTCCAGAGTTTTAGCATTGTTACCTGGGGGATGTATATACCCATGAATGCACTGTCTTGTTAGTGTTTAATTTTATCATGGTTAGTAGGATATTAAGTTGGAGAAAACTGGCAACTGATGTGGGGAGAAAGGGAGATATCTAGTGTGTTTTTGCAGAAAATAGTGACACTGATAGCTTTGTTGGCTTTGTCTAATCTAATAATGTTACAACCTTGCAGGCAATTTCTTAATTTTTTGTTTCGTGACAGACCCAGGATTCTGTGACAACTAACATGTCTAAAGTAAGTATTGCTATCCATGCATGTAGAGTTTTTTTTAAATAAATATTTTGTAAGTTGGTGTGGTATATATGAAGACAAGATGGGACTGTGGGTGAGGTGGTAGTGATAAAGGAGCTGATGGGGATATGATGTCTGTTGCTTGAAAATGCCAAGTTGGGACTGGGTTTGGGTGGATGTCACTGCTAATTTTTATTGTTATGGTGGTATGATGGTATGGGTAGAGGCATTTTTACTTAATTTTATGGTTAATACCCAATTTATGAGTAAATGGCTGTTGCTTTGGATAGTTGTACTTGAACAGTCAGCCATTATCTAACTGCCTCCACTCTCTTTACTAACTCTGTTCAAAACCCTCATAACTAGATGTTATACCAACAGATTCCAATATTATCATCCTAGAAGACTTTTACCTTAACTATCTGAGGTCAGACATTTCTGAATTTGTGGACTGTTGAACCATTATTGGAAATTGAGAAACCATGTGGTCAGCCTGAGGGACTGAATGTTCAGGTGATGCAGACCCCATGGGTGAGAAAGTAAATCTGGGTCTGCGTCCAAGACCCAAGGCAGCTAAAATAAATGAGGTCAGAGGAAGGGAATCCACACTTGTCGAGGCCAATAAAGGGCTATGAGGATTACTATGACCTTCATTGCTAATGGTTTCTGTAAGAACATAGGGGTCAGTGACATCAGTGGAAAGACATAAAGAAGATCCGAAGGCCAGGGATGCATTAGAGCATCCTGTGGTGACTTGCCCTATTGGGGAATTAGAGCTAAGAACTTGCTGTATCTGGTGTTGTGGGGAGAGGCAAATATATTGTTTGTTGATGCACCAGGCAACTGTCATATTGTCTGGATGGAAATCACACCTAAGGGGATAGAGTTCTAAAATATCTGCAATGCTAGGAGGACAGCTCTCATCTACAACATATTGATGTGAAGATTGACCTCTGTCTCAAACCATGTCCCTTGCCTGTCTTTCCCACATAATGCACTCCCTGCCCTAGCTTAGAAGTGTCTGTGGTCACTGTGGCTTGTGGAAAGGGCAGAATGAATAGGTGTTCATGTAGAACATGAGGAGACTATAGCCACCACTGGATGCAAAGTTTGTAGATCAGACTTACTAGAATGGATAAAGGTTGTTTTCTAATTGACCACAGAAATGCCAGGGAACACCGAAGGACACACATGTAGAATCTGGCCAGTGGAACTAATGTGATTGAAGCAGCCATGGCACCTAAAGATGAAGAACTAGTCTTGCAGGTGGTTTCGAGTAGGATAGAAGTTCTAAGGCATGTTTGTGAAGATATCAGAGTCTTGAAGGGGGAAGCTTCACCATCTGAGATCCTGTGTCTAAAGCTGTTCCAATGAACTCCAGAGATTGAACTGGTTGTAACCTGGACTTTTTTAAATTCACTGCGATTCCTAAGACTGTGCAGAGTTTGAGCAAGGGGTCCCTGGCTTGAATTAGTAGGATCCTGGTAGGGGCAGAGATGAGCCAGTCATCCACATATGGGAATATGCAAAAACCCTGCAGTTGTAGATCAGCTGATATCATTGCCATGCACCTGAAAAAGACCTGGGAGGGCTGTGGTGAGTCCAAAGAGCAGTGCTCTGAAATGGAAAGGACTGGGTCTCAGCCAAAAGAGAGGATACTTCTGGAGTGCCTGTCCATCTTTATGTGATAATGCACATACGGAAGATCTATTAAGCACATTCAATCATACTTTCTGAGCAAAGGAAGAATGGACTGAACTGTGACTATCCTAAATTCTGTTTGTTTTTCAAATCTGTTTAACTGGCTTAGGCCCAATATTGGTCTTGGGTCCCAATTTTTTTTGGGACTAAAAATAATCTTGAGTAAATGGCAGATACCTTCTGGTCTGGTGGGACCTCTTGGATTACTTGATTTCTTAGGAGCTTCTTTATTTCTGAAGTGGTCACTTCCCTTTGTAAGACTGGAACACTAAGAATTCTTTTTTGAGGTGATGGGGGAGTATGGAAGAGTATGACATAGCCTCTGGTTACAATCCTCTGCACCCATTTGTCTTGAGTGATGACTATCCAGGTTGTTGGATACAGAGATAAGCACACCCTGACTGCCTCCAGAGTACAACTATCAGCAAAGATTCAGGAGTGCTGGAAAGGCTTCTCTGAGAAAGAACCCCTGAAGCCTTGGTTTTGAGGGCCACCTCTGCCTCTTGGGTGATGTCCATTATGAGCATTTCCCCCTCTGCCTTGGGGAGCTCTTTCTCCATAAGTGTCTGATAAAAAAAAAACTGAGATTTCTGAAAGCAAATCCTCTTACCTCCTTTCTGATTTCTGGAGAAAGTCTTTTGAGGAGTGGAGAATTTGGTCCCTGCAGCAAAAAAGGGATTTGCCATCCTCCTTGCTTCTGGAGGTAGTTTCTTTGACTTTACAGCCAAATAAGGTTGATCCATTGTAAGGGGCAGTGATGAAGGATGTCTTGAAATGTTCCACAAAATTGCAACGACACATCCAGTTGTGCATCCTAATGGAAGCGCCTGTACCGGCTGCTCTAGAGCCACCCCCTGTAGTATTAGAGATAAGGTGCATGTAGGCATTGGAAAGAGATTGGAGGGTAGCCAACTGTAAAACAATAGCCTTCCTTTGATCTACAGACAAGATCTCTGGGAGAGATTTGTCAATCTTCCTTGTTAAATCTTTCTGAAAGAAAGTAATATGTGCTAGATAATTCAGCGCTCTCATCAAAAATGTTAATGAGGCATAGAGGCACTACCCAAATTTGTCCAACACATGCTACTTCCTATTAGAAGGATGGACAGAGAGGCTCCCTTCCCCTAACTCCTTTTAGTGACTGCTACCACTACCATGGAATATATTGCAGAACACTTGCTCCACTGGAATATATCTTTAGGAGCCAATAAAATTTGCCAGACTTCTTGAGGATCGGTTCAGCCACATCCAGTTCCTTCCAAGCCTAAGATGAGATTAAGTCTGTTATCTTGGTGGGGGGAACCACCCAAAAAGTAGATGGAGCAGAACCAAAAGCTTTGAAGAACACCGATTTCTCTGTAGAAGGATCTTAGGAAGATCAACCTCCTTTCTGTCTAACAAGTTAAAGAATCTCTCCAAACAAGACATACTCAATGGGGAATCTAGGGGAACCTTCTCCTTCATTGAAATCAATGTCAGTGGTTGGAGATTACTTGGGGAATCAAAGTACCTTCTCTTGTACTTATGCTTCTGGTGGACCTCTGTTGTGTGAGGTTCAGGAGACAACTCAGAAAAAGAAATGAGGTCTCTATGGAGACCAGGCTCTAAGCCTTCAGAAACTGGCTGGACAGGAAGACTAGGCTTCAGACCTTGGGAAATCCTGAGGAGATGGGTAGGATCTGGCTCAGAAAGGACAAATCTCTGTCTCTAGGCCAGAAAAGGACTCTCTTGAAGGCCTTGAATACTGAGCTAAAGATGGATTCAAGCAGCCCTGCTTGTAGAGCTGAAACTCCTTTATGTGGCTCAACCCTGGAAGCTGTCCAACTCTGATCTGAGGCTGACATCAGAGCTGAACTATCAAAAGCCAATGCTCCTAAGAGGAGAAAAGGATCTGAAGACTTCTGATCTGATCCCAACCTATCACAGTCAGCATCATCAGTTTGGTTCTGAGACTCAGATGTCTCTGAGCATGCTGGAACAGACTTTGCAGAGAACTAATTGGAGTCGAGAAATAATTTAACCTTAGTTCTGATGCAGACCTACCTAGGGTTAGGGATGGATCCAAGGGTTCTGATCCAAGAAGATGGATCAGAGATGGAGCTATCAAAGACAGAGGGGGAGAGACTTTCCTCCAGAACCTGATGGTGGTTGGTGCCAGGAGTACCCACAACTGGATCAGGGTCTGAAGAAAATACTGCATTATCCTGTTCATGTCCACTTCAGTGAAGTTCTTAGTGGACCTAAATGAACTCAAGGAAGAAATGGAAGAAGGAGGAATGGATGGGTATCTTAGACTATACTTTAAAATAGGAGACCGAAGTCTAGGACTAACAGGCTAAGGTGAAAAGCTGGGTGAAGTAATGGATCCAATGATTATCGGATCCAAAAACAGCTCTAGCTCTGAAGATTTAGAGATCTTCACTAGTGGGTCTGGAGCTCACAAAGGCATCAGGTCTAGAAACCTCTTTTAGAAGACTTTGACTTGTCTTTTTCAGACTCCTTATATTTTTCCCTCTTCTCTACCTATATGGAAGAGGAAGAATAAGAAGAGAGGGGGAGAAGTAATAGCCGCAGACAACCCTGAGACTAAAGAAGGCTTAACTCCTGGGTTTGGCTATAGGAGACCCTTCAAAATAAGTTTGTTTCTTATTTCCACTAACTCTCTTGGCCCAAAGGCTTCACAAATTGAGGATGCCACCTCTAAATGAGAAGCTCCCAGACAGTAGACACATTTCTCATGCTTGTCAGAATTACGAAGCTTATGAGTACAAGCAACACACTTTTTAAAGTCAGATGGCTTATCTGGCATCTTGACCACAAAACTATGGGAAGAAAATAATTAAAGTATATGAAAAAGTTTAAATATTTATCCTCTAAGTAGAAAAGACATATAATAATAGAAAATAATTTCAGTAACAAGAAAAAAGGGGGGGATAATAACCTTGTAAAGGCCCTAGAGCCATAAGCCTAGTATCCTCCTATGAACCTATATGGGTTCCTACGGCATGATCAAAAATTGTAAATGGGGAACGTGTATTGAGGGAATCCGATTGGTCGAAAAGTTGCACGCATACCACGGAAATTGCCGTAGGGAATATTTTCCCTTTACTTCAATGCAGTGCTATCCCAGAGTAAGAATAATTAAGTAGTGGGGGTGTGGGGGGCAGAGGGGGACTTGCCCCCCTGCCTACAGTGTTTAGGTAAGTATAGTTTTTTATTTTTATTTTTTTATTATATTTTCGAAATTTCAAACATCGCTCATATGGTGTCGACCATATGGTGTTCAATGTTTGAAACTTTCGAAAACATAATATAGACCCAACCTATTTATATATATATATATATATATATATATATATAGTTTCAATTCAGAATCCTGAAATATCACAATCCTGAATTTCGTAAAACTTCATAATCTGGAAGCCCAAAATCCTGAAAATTCAAAATCCTGAAAACTCAAAATCCTGAATCCCAAAAGACTGAAAACACACAGGATACATATACTGACTATAGAGAACACAAACTAGATTACATTCCACCAAATATAAGCAGGGGAGCAAGCCCCCCTGAACCCCCCCATGTGGGGGGGCTGCACCCCCACACCCCCTGCTCCTTAAATATATCAACTCTAAGATTGTACTTCACTACGCTATCACGAGTTATGTTGTGGTATAGCAAGTTAAAAGGGAATGTTACTAAAGTTACAACAGGCAGTCATGAACACATGTGAAGGTATGTTTGCCATTTTTTTCTGTGGAGCGCAGTCTTGGAGTTTATATATTTAATCAGAAGGGGGTGTGGGGGGAGGGGTGCAAGGGGGCTTGCTATCCTTTGTCTTGTATGTGTTTCTCTGTGTCCTTGTACTGGAATATTGTCATTCTTTGTGTCCTGTATATTTTCAGTATTTTGTGATTCAGGATTTTGAGTTTTCAGGATTTTGAGTTCCGTATTATGAAGTTCAGGATTGTGATATTTCAGGATTCTGAAGTGAAACCATATATATATATATATATATATATATATATATATATATATATATATATACATACACACACACACACACACACACACACACACACACACACACACACACACACACACACACACATATCAAAGTCAAAGTAAACTTTATTGTCATTCAGAATGACACAAGTGCAAAAACTGAATGAAATTCTGTATCTCCAGACTCAGATGTGTAGATATCACATAGACTTAACACTAAGACATTAATACATATATAACTAGTTACTCTATACCATAATGTTCAGATAGATAATCCTAATATTGCACATAAATTAAACTCACTTTAACATTTATTATACAGTGATCTCTTTGCTTGCTTGAGTATTTGCACAGAATTGAGGTAAGACATTGCATTAAACACTTACACTGAGTATTGTCCAGAATGAGACATTCATGACACTAGCATTAGATATTGCACTATAATGAGACATTTCTCTGGCCTTACTACTACCCCTGATGACCAGTGAATTGGCTTAACTTACTGAGTATTGCACTAATATTGGATTGAGACAGGCAGTCAAGTTATTGCACAGTCTGAGTCGCTCTTCCAATTTGAACTGATGGCTCAAATGGTCAGCATGGAGTGATTGTTGCCAGAGTTCGACAGTCTGATGGCCGCTGGGAAAAAGCTGTTTCAGAATCTCCTAGTTCTGCATCTTATGCTATAGACACACTTGCCAGATGATAGGTATGTGAATAGTCTGTGAGCAGGGTAGATGCAGTCCTTAATTATTCCTTTGGCCCTCCCTAGACATCTGGACATGTGCAGGTCATGGATGGCTGGTAGAGTGGTCTTGATCCACTCAGCTGCCTTCACTACTCTATGGAGAGCCTTGCACTCAGAGATAGGGTAGCTTCTATACCACATTGTGAGGTTGTTTGTCATGATGCTTTCTATTTTACCCCATAGAAGGTTGTGAGAACTGTTGATGGTATGTTTGTTCTCCTCAGCCTTCTCAAAAAGTGTAGCCTCTGATGTGCCTTCCTGACAATGGCATTTGTCTTGGTAGACCAGGACAAATCCTCATCAATATGCATCCCCAGAAACTTAGTGCTACTCACTCTCTCTACTGTTTCTCTGTTGGTGGTTAGAGGAGAATGTTTCTTGGAGTTTTTCCTGTAGTCCACAATTATTTTCTTTGTTTTGTTCACATTTTGTGTTAGGCTGTTACTGTAACGCAAGGTAAGCAGTTGTTCTACCTCAGCCCTGTATGCTGCCTTTTCATCATTGCTGATGAGGCCTACCAATGTTGTATCATCAGCAAACTTGATGATGAGGTTAGTGTTGTACCTCAATGTGCATTCCTGTATTAGCAGGATGAACAGGAAGGGACTCAGTACACAGCCTTGAGGAACTTCAGTATTCGGAATGATACTATCCGAAGAGTTATTAAGGTCTGTCTGTGAGAAAGTCCAGAATCCAATTTTAAAGTGGTGTGTTGATGCCTAGTTGAAGCAGCTTCCTTACCAGCTGTATAGTGATGACTGTATTAAAAGAAGAGCTGAAGTAAATGATTCATAGGTTCATAGGTAGGTACTAGGCTATCTGCCCGAAGGCACTTATAAGCCTAGCCAGAATGTATTGGCTTTCGCCACCCCCTTAGATTAGTTCCCTGTGCCTCTGTCCAGCAGAGCCACTGAAGTGATCCCCAGGGTAAACTTTCTGTTTCCTGTCCACTCGTCAAGGTTTCTCTTGAAGAGTGTTAGCGAGGAGCTCTGCCTAATGTAGATTGGAATCTTGTTCCAAAGCATGGGAAGTCTCTGGGACAGGAATCTATCCCTCCAGCATGTCCTATTTATTGCTGTGGTGAGGTTTAGATCCCTAGAGCGTGTGGCTCAAGGGGATAAGGTTTTCTTTAGGTGGAGCATGTCTATCAATTCTGGCTTGGACATGGCCTTGTATGTCAGGCAGAAATCACCTCTAAGTAGGCAGTATGCAACCAAGTACAGCTGGAGTTTCTTCAGTCGAGCTGCATAGGGCATCTGTTTGAAGCCAGTGATCCTCTTGGTGAGGTACTTCTGTGGTCTTTCCAGCTGTTGCAGGTGTCTTGTAAGGTACATCCCAAATGGGGTGTTGTACTCTATTATGGGTCTGATGAGTGATGAGTAGAGGGCACAATGACCTCTTTTTATCTGGATGAAAACCCTTTTGTGATTAGGTGGGCCACATAGAAAGATTTTCTAACCACTTTGGCAATGTGATTATAAAAGGAGAGATTACTATCTACTTGGGTCCCCAGATCCCTTATTATGTTTTCCATATTTAGGGGGCTACCACATATGTGGTAGTTTGTGTGTACTTTGTTTGTTCCAAAGGGGATGACTTTGCACTTTTTGGCATTTAGCTTGAGGCCATGATTTTGACACCAGGTATCCGTCTCAGTGAGACCCTTTTGGAGGATGTCTGTGTCAGCTGGAGAGTCAATTATAGCCCCTAGTTTGCAGTCGTCTGTGAACTTGGTCAGACATAGTCCTCCTGTGCTTGCCTGTACCTCTGAGAAGTATATGCTGAACAGGAGGGGTCCTAGGACTGAGCCATGGGGAACGCCACTTGTAACCGGTTTAGAGTCAGACCTAGCTCCCGCAACTCTCATCATGTGGGTTCTCTCCATGAGCCAATTGGCAACCCATCTTGTGACATAGCAGTTTATGTTCAGGCTGGTGAGCTTGTCTGTAATACCAGAATGGGGAATGGTGTTGAAGGCCTTTGCGAGGTCTAGCTATGCTGTGTGTACCATCTTTCCCTCATCTATAGCCTTGGTAACTGTCTCAAAGATGTCCACTAGGTTTAGGAGGCATGATCTGCCCTTAACAAAGCTGAACTGGGTAAGGTCCAGTGTTTGGAGGTTCCCAATGTCTCTGTTAATGAGTTCCATGATGATGCGCTCCATAGCCTTGCAGACCAAGCTAGTCAGGCTTATAGGGCGAAAGTTCCCAGGGTCTGTTGTGGCTCCACCTTTGTGGAGAGGAATAACTGTTGCTGTGCGCCACTCTATGGGTACATAGCCTGTGGAGAGGTTGAGTCTGAATAGTGTGTTTAGGTGAGGGGTTAGTTCGTCTTTGGGCTCATGTAGGATGCTGCCTGGGGCACCGCCTGGTCCCATTGATGCTGTATTTTTGGCTTTGGAGAGGGCTGTTTTAACCTGAGTGTCTGTGATTTCAGGGGCTCTACATTCTTCTGGTATGGTTATGTGCCCTTTTGGGGGTGCAGTTTGCACTGAACCTGTCTACCAGAATGTTGGCAATATCAGTTGGTTCAGTGTATTTTGTGCCATTCTGCATTAACTCCGAGCAGATTTGAACATTGCCACTTAGATTCTTGACATAGCTAAAGAATGCCTTGTGGTTATCTTTGGAGTCTTTGGCAATTTTTCTTTCGAAGCTCGCCTTGGACAATTTTATGAGGGATTGTAGTTTCTTGCTGATACTGATCAGGGATGTCTTCCCTTCTTAGGATTTTACTCTTTTCTGTACTAGTTTCCTCCTTCTATTGTATAGCTTGTTTATGGCAGGGGTCCACCAGACTAGTTTCCTTTTCTTGGAGGAGTGAATCTTGGTTTTGCTTGGGATAGCATGATCCATGCATTCTTTTAGGTGTCCATAGAATTCATTAGTAAAGGATTTTGCAGCTTGGACCGTGTTATCCTTTAGCATGGGGGCTTTGAAACTTTCCACCTTGGTCTTAAGTAACGTGAAGTTTGCTTTTGAAAAGTTTTTCACAGTGGTTCCTTTGTCCAGGAGTGGAGGCAGAATGTGGATATCCAAAGTGATTTGTTTATGGTCAGATATAACCAGCAAGAGGTTGACCTCCGGTGTGGAACACTGGTTGCCCATATTGGTGATAACCAGGTCCAATATGTTGTCACCTCTGGTGGGAGTGTTGACCAATTGATCCAGGGCATTTGAGTTTATAAATTCTAGGAAATGTTGGGCAAGGGAGTTAGTACTTGAGTAGTTCTCCCAGTTAATGTTTGGGAAGTTGAAATCATCCAATATTAGAGTGTTTGGTAGGACCTTTATCTTTCCCAGTGTTTCCAGAAACATGGAATGGGGGTCCTTGGACATGGTGGGTGTTCTGTAACAAGCTACAATTTGAATTTCAGTTTTGCCCATTCTTAGTTGCACGTGGATGATCTCTGAAGCATCGTGCTGTGCCACTAACCTGGAAGTGTGGGTATCCTTGATGAATATATATACTCCCCCGCCTTTTGTATTTCGGTTTGGGTTCTGCAGCCAAAATGTATGCATGAGTTGTAGCCTGGTAGTGTTGGGGTGCTCTCTGGTGCCTTGAACCAGGTTTCTGTTACCGCACATATATAGATTTTCTCCATACTGAGGAGTGCCTCGAGTGCATGCATTTTGAGGTTTAGACTTCTGGTATTGAGTAGCATTACCCTCAGATTTTTGTTACTTGTGCTATTTACGGCGGTGGGTTTGTCTTTTGAGCCTTGCCTAAAAAAGGCACTATGGGGGTGGCAAGAGCCTTGGCCAGTATTCGGAAGCCTAAAGGTGACAGGTGCAAGCCGTCTCTAGCAAAGCAGCGTGGCTTGCCGAGCATGTCATCCCAGGTGGACAGACACTGGATCCCCTTTGAATGACACCAGAAACTTAGCCAATTGTTGAAATTGATTATTTTTTCTTTATACCATTGTATCATTCTTGGTGAGGGCAGGATGCTACTCAGGGTCAAGGTCATACTGACCTGGGCTACGTGATCAGAGAGCTCTTCCATGTCTCTTTTCATGTAGTCCAGGGAGGTACGGCTCAGGTCATTCACACCAACATGGACAATGACAGAGTCATATTTGTACTTGTTCTGGAGTGACCTAAGTGCTTGTGTTATGTGGTGGATCATGGCACCTGACAGGCAGCTAACAGAAACCTTCTCCTTATTCAGCCTAGTGAGTAGGACGTCAGTGTGCCTGACTATAGAGTCACCTATTACTAGTATGTTGGGTATGTTATTTTGCCTTAAGGGCTGTGATTGTGTGGCACGCTGGTTTTGTGAAGTAGGTGTTTCATGGTTTGTGTTGGGGGGTGGAGGTTGCGTGGATGTCTGCTTTGGAGGTCTCTGTTGCTTTTGCAGATTTTTATTTAGAGCATCCGAGTATGTTTTCATGTATTTATGTGTGTTTTTTGCTGGTGCTGGTTTAATGGGCCTATGTGAGACTGGTGGTGTGATGCCAGTATTTCTGTTCTCCTCTTGACTGTCTGATCCAGTCTTGGGTTGAGAGAGTTTAGCTTCCAGTTTGGCTGTTTAATTGTATCTCTCGCATGTATTAGTGTTTGGTGGTAGGAGGACAGGGTTGTCTGTGTACATGAGGTAGTTGTAACATTGCCTCAAAATGCCCAGATTCACTAATTGGACTGGAGAGAACCCCTGAAACTGCCCTTTGGACATGCCTGGATAGATAGGTACAGTGAACTGTTTTACTGAATAGCTGGTAAGGTCGAATAGAGAGCCTTGTCCTTCTGTGCAGTATAGGGGGGTCTAGTGCTAGGGCTTATAAGTGCTTGCTATGAGTTTTGAGCAAGTGCCGTGGTGAGAAATGAATGGCTTGAGTGCTTAAGTTGAACGTTTGTCTAGTTCCAAGATAAAAATTGAAGAGGAGACTTTGTGGAGCCGGGAATAGTTATACCCAAGCTAACTGGCACTACCCGGCATACAAAACTGGGCAAATGCAGTTTTTATAGCAGGGAAATGAAAGAGATAGAAATTAGCCCAAAATGGCCAATAAACTACTAATTTATGGGCTGAAACCACTCCTCCAAGGACAGATAGGCAGCTCAAAGCTCCCTCTCTTACAGGTAAACAGAGAAACTTCCTTCTATCCAAGTAAAGTATGGGCAAACACAGAGATTTGTAACACAGCCCTGAATTCAGCATTAACCTGAAAACTGGACTATACTAGCTTAGAAAGGTGGGAAACAAATATATATATATATATATATATATATATATATATGTACACACACACACACATATATATATATATATATATATATGTATATATATATATATGTATATATATATATATATATATATATATATATATATACAGATATATATATATATATATATATATATATATATATATATATATATATATATATATTTATATATTTTTTCAGAAAATAAAGCAGATACAATAAAAAAAAACACTTTAAATGCACAGAAAAGATGCTTATTGTGATATAGCTCAGTTTAGAGTTGTAGTCAATGCCCCTAGTAATAAAGTAGAAAGAAACACAAATACAGTAAAAGTAGATGAATAAACCTCACATAGCTATTTTTACTTTCTAGATGGTCCAACGATAAGTGAAGTGCCAGCACTATGGTGTCCGCAGTAGACCGGTTTGCTGGCTAAGCAAACTGCAGCGGGTCAAGATCTGCAGGTTTCTTAGATGTTATTGCTTCTTTGACTAGCCTGTCAAAGCTTTTCATCACATTGGAGATTATATACATACGTGCACGTACACACACACACACACACACACACACACACACACACACACACACACACACACACACACACACACACACACACACACACACACACACACACACAAACACACCCACACATATACATATAGAAATATATTTATATGGGAAAAGAGAAAAGGGAATAGTGCTTACTTATCTTGTCAAAATCATCAAAAGGTCTCCTGAGCACCATGATCTGTTGTAGCTCTTCAAGCAGCAAACAAGATTTGAGGTAGCTCACTCTATTCACAGGGATTATGGGTAGGGGAGGAACCTAAGCACTGGATCCAAAGCTTGGAAGTGGCCATAGTTGGATCTAAGATTGGATCCAAGGCCTATCCATTGAAGTATGGATGGAAAAGACAGTATCAGATCTTCATATTCACACTGAAGATAAAATAAAATTGACAAGGTAAGTTGTAGGAGAGTTTTGTTGCATTTTCTATACTAATGTAGTCTTAATAACTTGTGGACAGTGGCAGATGTAATCCCCATTATCAAAACAATTAACCTCTGCAGATTTAGGTATGCTGGTCTTGCATTACAAATCTTCAGTATCATAGGATCCATTTTTATTGTCAGGTTAAATTGAGTTGAATATGACATGTGGCATACCTAAATACTTTATCACACATGAATATCTGCATAGCATCTGATATTATTTCACATTGTATAATTTTACTAATCATTACTGCAGTATGTATAAACAATTAAGTTCTGAGACAGGTATATGGGCAGTGGGCTGAAAGCAACATCACCAAAGGCAACTTCATCACATCTGTTGAGATGAAAGGAACTAGCATCAGACTACTTCATAAAACAATCAATGAAAAATACATAAAGTAGAAGTAGAAACTTAATTTCAAGCATTACTGCATGCCTCCTGTCTAGTATGCAATACAACCAGTGCCACCACCCCCAACCCTATCCCATTTATTAAACCAAACCCTTATCTCCAGCCCTGACGTTAATCCTTAAAGTAAGCCTAGACCTAAAATGTAATCTCATTTCAGGTTTTAGCTCTAATGTTAAATCCAGCAAAGTGTGCAAGTCTAATCTAAATGATTTCAATCAACTGGCCTTTCATTCAACAGGATATTTCATCAAATTAAATTAAATTAAAAATGTCTTAATGAACTGACTTTTGATAACGTGCTTACACAGAAGAGATGGTTTTCTTATTACAGGACTATACTGAGCAACAATTATATAATGTAGTACCCTTCTTGCATGTGTAATAAAGACAGTGTTATTCAACATTTTCTGCAGTTACATATGCTAACAACATAAAAGTAAAGTTATTAGGCCATGTCCAGTTAACTAGACTAGGAAATTTATTTGATATTAAACATTAAAGATGATATAAATATACTATATGAATGGTAAGATACTAAAAGTTAAAGATTCAGTGACTATGCACTTATTCCCATGCAGATGGAGAAGTATAAAGTGACATCTAAACATCCAATAAGTGTAGTAAGCATCAATAAAGAAAATACCACATATGTAACTTATCAAGTTGTTAACATTAATAGGTAGTCATGACAAAGTCAAGCTGGCCAGCTAAAAGATAAACTCTTTTACATTTGAAATAACATGGACTTTGATAGGGTTTCTAAATAAAGCTTTGTTGAAATACAAGGATATTTACCTTCCTGGTGTTTAGCATACATTTTTCTGAATTTGCAAGAAAAAATATTGTGTAAAAGAACTGTGTTTCCTTGCCCTGTTTGTCTTTTGATGGCAGCAACATTTGTCAAGAACTATACTAAAAAAATCTAATGACAGAGAGAGAGATCCTTCTTGATATGTAACAGTAGATTTTTTATGGTTATAAATACATGTATAAATAATCTGCAACAATATAATGGAAGATCCTTCTTAGCATTTCTCAGACGGTTTATGTAAATGGTTATTAATATTTTAAAAATGCGATGCACAAATGACCTACCTCCTGTTGAACTCATTTTAACCAAAATCAGTCCATCTCCTGAATCCAGTTTGTCTGCTACTGCATCAATCACCTCCTTTACCAATGCTGCCACTGACACACGGATGGTGGTATAAGTGTGATCTATGCAATAAACCTTAAATAAAACTTGACAAAACAGGCACATTTATTAGTGTGATTCAAAACATTGTCTCAACTGCATGCAGTATGTTCATTTTAATAGATATTGTGCTACAGCTTACTAGTCTGCACTATATGACCATGCCTTGTAGGTGTTCACTATCTATACCTAGCATTGCACAGTTGTTAAATCATCTGTTATGACAGTGATATCCAATCAGAATATTGCACTATTGCAAGCTTTCTTCATTACTAGTAATACATGACATTTTAAAAAGGACCGTTTTCTTTAAAAAATGTCTCAGACATTCTTTAGTTATGAGTTGTAACAGTTTAAGAAGGTAACTTTGGAATATACATGTCCTATTCAGACAGACTTGTTGTATTACAGCTACTCTAGAATTACATATTTTCCAAAATAATTAGAAAAATATTTTGCATAATTGGGTTTGTACCACCAAAATACTATCATCAAAGTTTTTTGTGTGTTCCATAAAACATATTTGCATGTGACTGAACATTCACCACAAGGCACGGACTCATACTGACAAATCCTAAGAAAAACTGCCTAGTCATATTGTTCATATGAAAGGTGACCACTTCTTCTCCAGTTGATATTCACTAGAAAAAATGTAGGATTTGCTCTTGAGTAAATATGGGCAACATCATGTAATGATTTACATTAGCTGGTTATCGAAAGAAGATGGTAGAGGTGCCAGGAGACTTTATGTTTGACATCTGAAATATCTATGTGGGGATCTAATGTGAGTTACTGAATTAGTGTAAAAGTTGGAATGACCATTGGGTGCAAACAAAAAAGGTTTATTGAAAAGACACTTTTTTCATGTGCAGTCCTTCCCAATGGGTATTTTCCCCGTCGGCAAAATGAGAGAAGCTGCCATGAGACCCAAAAGACTTTCAGAACAGATTTTGGGATTTTCGGGAGACAGCAGAAAAAGTTGATTTGAAGGCTAACTTTGGAAAGTTTTAGAAAAAAGACGATCTAAGCTCTATAATAAAAAATCTGTATCTGTGAAAGATTTTTTTTACAAAATTCCATCAAAGTTGTGTTTTCCCCTGCTATGTTGTGGGTCAACAGGCCATTTCCCCAATACGGAAAACCTAAAAAAACTAGCCTAGATAAGTCCATGCATGAGGTGAAACCGGGGCTTCAGACCAAGGGGGGAAACTGAAGTGATGGCCCCCGGAAGCAAATATCCCTATGTGCTTTTTAATTGTGGTTATGATTAAAGATTATTGACACCCAGAGCTTCTTGGGGAAAGTCATTGAATACCATTGAATTTTCTTTTTAAAAGTTTGAATTTAGGTAGAAATGGTCCAGTCCCCTGTTTTTTTGAATAAAAAAAACCTTAAACAACCTAGGCCCAGGGGACTTTGATGATCTTTCAACTTTGAATTTCTTAGGCGGCCCAATGGGTGGAACATCGGGATTTTTAGGTGTAAAAGGGGAAAATTTTTAAAATCTGTAACAACCTTTTTCCCCAATTTCTGAAGAAATTTCCCACTAGGGATATAACCCCCAAAACTCCCTGAGGGACAGTGGGCCCTTCTCAGGTCTAAAGGGTTTGCCAAGGTATCCCTGTCATTGGTTTGGATCTCCGCGGGGCTCTTCATTCCCCCTTGCCTTTAAAGGGGATCATGTTCCGGGAAAATCTTGGGTTTTCAAACACATTTTCCCACCTTGCCTTTGGGTATCTAAGGGGAAAAACGGATCAGCAACAAGTCTTTTTTTTACATGGGTAAGGGTCTCCTTTACTTTCCAAAATGTGGCTCCTCAAATCTTATAAAAAGACTTAAGTTCCAAAAACAAAGCCATCAGGATTGCCTACAAGAAATGCAAGCTGTTTATGATCCCGGTCATTTAGCCTTGACATTAAATGGATTATTTAGTTCTGTAATTTCCTGCAGCAGCATTGTATCCCTGGAGGGTTCTCCAATTTTGCTAGTCCCTCTGTAAGCTGAAATGGTCAATGTTGGGAAGATAAAAGAAAGCCCTTGAACTGAAAATGCTGCCCCGATTCTGTATTCTAGAATTTTTTTTAGCGATGAAGTTAGGAAGACCAATTTCCCCTTTCGTGCCCACCATAGGCTACTAATCTTTGTATCCTTGT
This sequence comes from Protopterus annectens, assembly GCF_019279795.1. NCBI lineage: Eukaryota > Metazoa > Chordata > Ceratodontiformes > Protopteridae > Protopterus > Protopterus annectens. The sequence goes on along the minus strand of NC_056738.1, from coordinate 123,058,888 downwards.
TGTGTTGGTGATGTACTTTTTGGGTTCCTAGGGATGTTCACTTTTCAGTTCCACCTTGGAAAACCATAATATAACAGTGCCAGGAGGAAAGGCAGAAAAGCCTTAGAAAATGACTCACCTCAAAGGGGGGTTGCTTTGTTTTAACCCAAGTGTAAAAAAGAATTTCTTCTAATCTTGGCCCCTTTGTTCCCCAAGCATATGATTCAAAGATTCTTTTTGGAGAATCCTGTTCCTCTTCACAATTTTTGGGGATTCCTGGGAGCAGAAGAAGCTCGAAAAGGGCACCCCAAACACTTTCGTTTTATTTGGCAAAATAACGGTTTTTGGAGGGAAGTTTCTTCAGGTTGTTGGGTAGCAACCTTCTCAGGGTCAAGGCCCTCCATGGGTATCTCCTTAAAATGGGAAGAACCCCAAACAGGAACAAGGAGCCCAACAAACATCTCACGGATCAAGAAGTCGGCAACATGGGACTGGTGGAACCAAGGATGGATCTTCGCAATTTCCATACCATCGAGAGTCAGTTGTGCCACCAGAAAGAGGTTTGGACCATCCAAATCCATCGCTTGCCCAAAGTGGACATTCAGGAAAACAATGGAATAGTGGAGGCCTTAAGTCTACACACTAGAAGACCAGAAAGCTTAAAAGGCCTATTCCAAATTTTGACCAAGGTCCACTGGTGTCGAGAGGGCCTAAGAACGGTTAAATCGCGGGGTCAACAGGTCTAGGAGTTTCACGTTAAAGACTGGTAAAACTCCCAACTTTAAACTGGCCCAATCTGTAAGGTGATTAATTTACTCTGAGTGATTGGCTCATTTCGACCTTAGGATTTATCCTTCTGAACATAGACCTTAAAAGAGGTTAAAAACTGTCATAGTTTCTGCAAATTTATGAATAAAAATGCAAATGGTTTTGTAAGTGAAGGCCAAGGATAACAAGAACTGTTTATGCCGCACTTTCCACATAAGGAATCCAGATTTTTTTTCAGAATTTGTAGAAAGAGGAAAAAGCAAGTGTAACGTATCCAGGAAAAACAAATAAAAGTATTTGTAACCAAATGTTACCAAAACTCTATACCAGTTAAAGAAGTTAAACTAGTTAACGGTACCGAGAATTTTCACACACGTCTGATACACCAAATACAGTAACTAGTGTTTTGAACAAGTTCTCCTGAAAATTTAACAAAAAGAAAGTTAAATCTATCTGAAAACCTCGAGCTAGCCTCCAGCGACATGCTGCAATGCAGCAGCTGCAAACTAGATCTGGGGTAAAGGCAGAGGGGATTGTGGGTATAGATGTCCTCGAGCTTCTTCTCGATGCAGAGCTTGCAGTCGGCCGGCACGGAGCCGAGGATCGGCTCCGAACCCATGTGTAAGAACAAAGGCGAGATTGAACACTCTCACATCGGTTGTTTGGAGTTTTTGGTTCTTGCTTTGTTTCATTTTACATGTACTTGGGGTTCCCAGGACAGAGCCCCACAAATATTCACATAGCAATGTCAGGTTTCCATGGGATTGAAGGACACCAAGGTAGTGCTACTTCATAAGAGAGAGCTTTTGCTGTCCAAGGAAATGGTTTACTATTAGAACATCCAATGACCATCATATCAGGAGACAATATCCTGTGATGATCACACCAGAAGCCAGCAAGACTGAGGACTAAAATATTGAGCAAATGGACTTGCTCACCAGCAGGGCCCATAGTAGCACTTGTTTCTGGGTCTACACTCTTCAGGAGTTTCACTATTTGCAGCCTGTAATCTTGCTTGCTTCATGGGCCATTGTCATGTGATTTTACTTCCTGATGTGATGGCCATCAGATTTCTGACAGTAAACCTTACTGAGGACACTGACAGAATGGACTGAAAACTGGATACTTAAGGTTTAATTAATTTAAAGAAAGAAAATGCAAAGTGTTTTGATTAGACTCTAATAGTCCAAAAAGGCCACCTTGGAAAAATAACCCTAAAATGCCTGCATCACAAAAAAATCCTCAGCATGGTACTTAACAGCAAAAATGAAACAGAGAAAGCTATGGCCAAAGACAATGTGGTGCATGCTGTATCCTTACGATGGCAGACTCCCACAAAACAAGAGTTATTTTACCACTGTACCAACCCCTTGTTAGGCCCTAGCTAGATTACTGTGCTCAGTTTTGGTGTCCAAAAAGGATTAAGGACATTGTTATTTAAGAAGCTACAAAGAAAGGTTATCAGGATAATAAAGGGACTGTGGTCAAAGACTATGAACATTGGTTATGGGAGCTAATCTCATTTAAGGATATGAAAGAAAGTAGCAACATGATATGAATGCACAAGATACCTGTGGCACAGTGTAATCATATAACACAAGAAGAAAGACAGAGAAGGGAAGAGGTCTGCCAGATTATGGGTACAAAATTCAACCCAATCATTAAAAAATATTTTTATGAGAAAAGAAGAGGATAAGAGGAACAAGTTTCATAAGTGGGAAATGGATTATAATACTCTAAACTCCTTCATGAAGATTGTGGTGTGTGGTGGGATAAGAGGAGGAGCACAGTGGGGATGTCTAAAAGATATTAGGTCTACAAAAAGGGCTGAATAGATATGCATCATGTTGTTTCTGCTGTCACATCTGTGTAATATAATGAATGTAATATAAAATGCAATAGACTGGAGCAAATAAGAAAGAGACAAACATGCTTGCTAAAGGTGATGGCAGCAGAGCTAGATCAGGCACTAGGCGACCTAGGTAGTCACCTAGGGCCCACTAGCCGGTGGGCTGCCACAAATCTTACACTTCTTCTTTAAGACAGCACTGTGCATGCATTCTTAGTAGCATCTGTATGTGTGTCTTTACTATGACACACACACATTTAAACATTAGAATGAAGTGCATGATTTAGACAACAAGCACAGATTTTATCATGGAGAATTGCTGCTGCAATTCTGGACACAGAAAATTAGTCATTACAGAGATAAAGGTGTGTGTGTGTGTGTGTGTGTGTGTGTGTGTGTGTGTGTATGTGTGTGTATAAAATGGGTCTATATCATTTAATTGAAACTCATTTTGTCGAACCCCTCTTCGTCAAACACCTTTTCATCAAAGTCTCAAATCAGCGAATAAAGTTTTAATTGAAGTTTTTCCCAGGGCAAAACAATGGTTGGCCACCATATGGAATTTGCCTTTTTCCCCACTGTAGTGCAATCTTGGAGTTGGTATATTTAGTCAGGGGGAGTGTGGGAGGTAAAGCCCTCCACCTGGATAGGTTTTAATTTTTCAGATTTTTTTCTGCAGTTAATAGGGTGGCCTACCATTGGTTTGCCCTGGGAAATGGTTCGATTAAAAGTCTGTTCACTGATTTGAGACTTCGATGAATAGGTGTTTGATGACAAGGGGTTTGACAAAGTGAGTTTTGATTAAATGATACAGACCTCTGTAAAATGCCTCAGGCAGTTTGGTTGGTTAATTCATTCAGGTTCAAATGCTGTACCTTGAATGTGTGACTGCATTTCAAGGAGTATTGAGTTTTAATGCATTTTCTAGGACTATTGAGTTTCTGTGCATTTTCAAAGAATATTGACTTTTTCTACATTTTAAGGAATGTTAAGTTTCAGGGGAAGAGAAATTTACCATTGCTTATGCTAAGTTTGTTTTCAATGTGTAACTATTTTGTTTAACAAATGGTCATCATCAGTGCTTGTGCTACAAATTTTAAAAGTTGTTAGCAGCACAACAGGTTCCATTTTTCCCTTTGGTACAGAAGGCTGAGGGTTCTACTCTCTCACCACATAGATACAGTGTTGATATTGCAGTGCTCCCTTTTAAAGGGAGATGAGGTATTGTTTTCCTGACTGTGTCCTCCTTTGGATGAGATGCCTAGTAACTATGAACCTGTTGCTGGTTTGACAGACATTCTCTATGGCAATATTATCAGCTTTCCAATTTTTTTAACTGTAACACAGGCTATTTATTCTTCAAGAGAAGCAGGCACTGAATTTGTATGTGAAACTCTGAAATGTAAAGTTGTTTGTCAGCAGCAACCTTATTAGTTATATATCTCTTTAATGTGGAATTATTCAGATGATTTCTACAGAGATGGTGTATATTGACTGATATTAGTGAATTTAAATGACAGAAGTCTGACTGGCTTTTGTTATTGAAATTTTCTGTAATGGGTACTTTTGTCATTATTGGTTCATATGTTTTGTTTCATTGCTTACTAGGAAAATCTTCAGACCTAGAAATTTAAAACACACTCTAACAAGTAGTGCTGTATTATACAAAGAATATAATTTAATACAATGAGGATGGTGCATCAAAGAACACATGCATATAAGCATGGTCCAAAAATGTGTGCAAGGTGCCTATGGTTTGAAAATAGCCCAAAGGTAAACTTAATCCGCTAGATGCATTTTCTTTGAATGTGGGTTTCAATGCCATTTCAATGAATGTGTGTTTCAAGAGCAGAGAAGCTTACTGTTCATGCTAAGTCTGATTTCATTGTGAGACTACAGCAAATGGCTATCAATTTTTGTGCTATACCATTTGGAATAAAAGTTTTAAATATATGTAATCATTGCAGAAGTAAAGAAAAAAAAAAGAGGTCATCATCTCTCTCTACTCTTCACTCATTAGGCCAATCAGAGGATAATGCTCCATTTGGGCCATTAGCCTAGTACACACCTATGAACTAGTATGCACACTGACAGGATTGAACAGTGTTTATGGTAACTGGGGAGAAATAACCAAGTAATGGGACACTGGAATGGCTGGGGGGGTCCTTGTTCCATTACCCCGCCTAGAGACCCATTTGACCATGATCCGCCTCTGGTTGGTGGCTTTCATTTTTCTGTAAACTAACAATTCCATTTGAATGAAAAGGATCTTAGTTATGTTTGGTAAATTTTATATTCTTTTTATGACCTTAAAGTTAATTAAATTAGTTTACAGAGTACAGGACCAAAGAACAAAAATGCAAGAGCTTTATTAGGAACATAAAGTATAGGGAGTGGGATGCACAGTCAGAATGTAATGCATACATTATGGAAACATCCAAGCAGTGAAAATTGTATTTTTATATATATATATATATATATATATATATATATATATATATATATACACACACACACACACACACACACACACACACACACACACACACACACACACACACACACACACACACACACACACACACACACACATGTATTATACATATATATGTATACCTTACTGAGGAACAGCATCTTTTTTCTCACAATCAAGCAGTGGTTTCATGGTTTCTTTGGCAGAACTCTCTGAAATTCTTTTGGCAGACAAGCAAAGTGGAACACAACATTATGAAACACTACCTATGGAGTGCAGGTTTACAGCACTACTGTGTTTTTTGGTGATGGTTAGATTACTAGCACAGGTATATGAAACTACTTGTATCACACGGCCAGTTCTGAACATGGCAGTAGTCCAAACTGATAATGCTGATACTGCTGTGACATACCAAGAACTACACTAACTATCCAGCAGCACATTGACCAAGGAGAGATATAAAAGGAGTACTAAGGAATCCCTCACCTGTACTATATGACTAAGACAGTGACGTATACACACATACTGCAATCAAGTTACCATCAAATAATCTGGGACCTGACATGAATGGAAAGGATTTCTGTTAAGTTAGTTTGCAGGGTTTCATTCCCTCAACTTCCATTTGCCTACTGTGCAGCTGCAAGCAAGTCACTTAACCAGACAGGGTTCCAAGGTCACCCCCTGAACAAGGACATTTGCATCTAGGAGGCTTATTAACTTAACAAATTGAGAACACCTTGTACCTTATTACCTGTAATATGATAGCATAAGCATAGTGATCATGTCTGCATGTTCATGGTAAAAGACCTACATCCCCAACAGCACAGTATACATAATAACTGTGGTTTTAGTTTACTGTGTTTGACACAAGTAGGCATAGTTGATGAGCTTATATAGAAATATCAGATATGAAAACCTATGCATCCTGCTTGTATAAATTGAAACAGGTCATGAAGATAACATTTCACTTTGTAGGCTGAGCAGTACTGCTATACACACTGGAAATACCACAGCATCAGCATGTATTCCATGTGACATATGTACAACAGTCTTAGCCAACAGTTCTAACACCAGAAATTTGTAATGATACATCGAATGATGATGTGATGACAGGACAGGAGCATCAAGCATTAGGTAACAGTAGGAGTTAGACAAGAAGTATGGCCTATTTAGCTGGATAATGTGCTGCTGCTAACAGAACAATAATGCATGTATATACACATAACCTAAACAATCAGAAAAGGATAGAGTGACAGAATATGCATGCATAAACTGTAGGTGTAATACACTGAATATCTGTCTCAGTACGCCATACTGTACAATACTGTACATCGTTTGCAGTTGTAATGTGTGAAGTGTCTTAAGATGCTTACAACTGATGTTGTAACAACTGTGACAAAGTGGAGCAGCTCTGGAGTGCATGGTTAAACATTCAGGCAGCATGGCAGCATAGAGGTCAGACAGAGATGACTGCATGTACACTTGTCTGTGGTAAAAGTGAGCAGTGTACATTATCTTTCAATGGAGCACTGACCTGGTAAATGTAGACATTGGTACTATCAGAGAGTTACTGATGAGTACAGATGGCCAAATGATATTAAGTGATGTCAAAATACCTGTCAGTTATATAGTTTGCATTTTCTTTAAAAACTTGGTAAATTCTGTGTGGCATAGGGACAATCATTTGGGGTGATTCTCTACTCTGATTCCAGCTACACCATACACAGCTCCCAAATAAAACTTGCACCCATTATTTATTTCTGTAATACCTTGATGCATACATTCAGCAACAGAATGCTCATGATTATACATCTACGCCATTAAATATGAACTCAAATTTACAAAATAACACTTAAAAGCAAAACTTTAACCTCATTATGTCTTTCATCTTGAATGTTCTGTTTTACAGATGCCACTGGCAATCAGCCCAGTTTTCATCCTTTTTGCACACTTTCCCCTATAGCATAAATTAGAATGTTTCTACTTTGTTACCCAGGTTATTCCAAAACAAAAATATAGCTTCAGCTTCACAAAACTAAAATTAGAATGAGAAATTTCTCCTGCACAATATCTTGTGTTTGGCTCCCTACAAGTGGCCGAGTGTGAAGATGACAGAATTGCAGCTCATTGCTTACAAATGGATGAGTGGCGATTTCTTAAATCATTTGCCATATAAACAGTGCAGGCAGTGATTCACAGTTTCCTGGTGCCTTTTCTCTACAGCTGAGTGATGGTGGAATTGGCATATATAAATCAAATGTATGGTGGCTTGCTCCCATGCAAAAAACACTAATGCTAGATTGTTCACTAGGTTCAAGCTTCACTTGGAGCTTCAACCAGTAATTATCTGGAGCAGTACAGTGGAAGCTATTGTGCTAAATCATATCTCTGTACTTCACTGCTGCCATAGACCAGACTGAATGCTCATTGATGTTTTAATATTACTCACTGTGTTTGCTGATGAATAAGTTTTAAAAGTGTAAGGAAAATCATACATTTTCTTAATGCACTTTGCATCACCACCCACAATTAGTCTGAGGTTTATAGTGATTAATCTTACCAACCCGTATAAGGAACTGCCAATTTTCCCAAGTATCCTTTCTGTGACAAAAGATAATATGATATTCATTTATAAAAAAAATCTTAAAATCAACCCAAAATATCACAATAAAACTTAGCACAAAACAAATAAGATACTTCAACATCACTTACTGCACAGAAGCATAGTCCAAATGTTGCATAAGATGAACAGTTTAACTGAAAAGTAGATATATGTCATACATGCCAAAGAGAATATATACTATCAATGTCTATGTTGCTTTATCTCTACCAGAATCTGATAGTGAACTTGGCTGTATGAAGACTCCCTTAGTCAATGTTTTCTTCATCTTTGTTTATCTCTTCATATTTGTTTTGATTTTGCCTGATAAATGCTCACAAATCATGAAATCAGTGTAGTGTGCTCCATGTTGGTGGTGGTGACTTCTGATATAACAGATTAGTCGGTAAGTTGAGTCTCTCCAGATTCTGTGTTCCCCGGCTCCCTTTCTCTTTGGCATCTACTTCTCTAATGGGAAGACAGATGTCAATGGTTTGAGGCTGACAAAGTTTGCTGATGACTGCAAACTGGAAACCATTGCTAATTCCCCCACCAATTCTTATGTTCTCCAAGAATGGCTTATAGGGATACCACCTGCTGTTCTAACCATGGCTTAAAATGTAGGTAGCTGTATTTGGGAAATAAGACTTTTCTCACTGATTACCACATAAATAGAACTCAAGTCTGATACAGTTAAACAATATGGGATGTGACACTTTCTTTGAAAGTCACCTGTCTTTTTTTTTTAATTACGAAGTTTCATTTTACAATAAAGGAGCATTTTTTCATTAGGAAGGTAACTATCAAAGGTATACCCTCAAGATCCAGGGAGGTTTTAAGTATCTGTATATGTTCCTTCCTTATTATGCCACACATTGAATATAATGCTCCAATTGGTATGTTTCTTGTCAAACATGAATTCCACCTCAAAAGAGCTAGGCTTCCCAGATAGATTAAAAAGTCTTTCACATTTACATCTCCTATAGATGTCTACATAGAGACAATGTCTTGCTTTTTGAGCTATTAACTGTTTACACTGTTTTACTAGGTATTATCCACACCAAAATACTGGTAATGTTAACAAGATTTCCTTTAAAACTCTTAGCTTACATCATAACATAAACAGGACTGCTTTAAGGGATATGGTCATTATCCAAAGGATTCCCTACCCAAGAAGGAAACTCTTATTGCATTTTAAACAATATATATATTTATTTATTTTATATTTGTTGACCGGGATAGTCTGACTGGATACTTGTCCATTTTCAGCGGAGGCCCGGGGAGAAAAGCTCCATACATAAATACATACAGAAAAACTGTTACATTAAACAAGTTAAAGCACTGTTACAGATACAATACATAGGATAACAAATATTCATTCTGTCATATATAAATCTGATTTGTTATAGAGTAACAATTAGGAAGCAATGTAGGGATGGCCAAAAGACCTCTTTAGCACATGTTTATATTGCCAGAGTTAGTCAGGATTAGAGCAAGGACATAGCCATTGCCTTTTAAAGTACTGTTTTATATATTTTTTGAATTGGCTTAGAATGGGTTTTGATGTAAGCTCAGCAGAAAGTGAGTTCCATCTTTTGCCAACAGAGATGGCATATAGAGAGTCTCCAGATGACCTGTTGCTTATATATAACCAATATAACCCTTAGCCTCCTTAAAGTCAAGTCTCGGGTTAACGTGAATTTATACAAGTGATTGTTAGTATGGCACTTAACAAGAAGGGAGGGAAACTTACTGGCAACACCTTCTAGCATGCACAGTTAGGGTATATATATACTGCCTGCCTAGTATTAACCTATGAACTTCTATGAACCAACAAATAATTTTATATGACACGAAAACAGTACTTATTTCCATGATCTCATAGAGTTTAAGTCCCTCAAATTGATACACAAGGGCTGAATGGTTGCATTAGTTTGAATAATTTCTCTCTCTCCTAACTTTTCTTAACACATAATTTGGTGAGCTATATTTTGAGCAAAAAATTATTTCTAAAGCCAAGCTGAGTTCAATTAGTTGCAGTGGCACTGTAGGGGCCACATGGGAAGATGGAACTGAGTAGCTGATATCAGCTTGCCCATCCTGGAAGTAGGGAGGGAGGCAGCCTAGTCTCATTCCTGCAGCCCTTTTAAGAATCTGGCAAGTCCTGTGCTGCTTTTGTGTGAGGTTGTGGGTGCACAGAAGCACTTGTGCATTTCCATAAGACAGCAATTGCAGACCTTGCAAGGCTGCTATAGGTTAGCATAGGTTTGTGCGCATTCCTTATTAGACCAGCATCCTCTGTTTCCTGGATGTGAGTCAGGTTGAGCCAGAAGAAGGCTAAGGTGGGTCCAGTATATCCACTGAACAAAGAGAGGAGCTGGTGGCAACTGATGATCATCTACAGGGAAGAATAAAAATATTCCCAAAGAAGTACTACTTGATTCAATCAACTAACCAATCACCTCATTCGGAGGAGTGCCCCATGGATTGGTTCACTAAGGCCCAGCACATCTTGTGGTCATTTTTGATATAAACTGTAAAATCTGCATCCAGCACATTTGTATGTATTCTTACTTCTTCTCTCAAACAAGTGATCTGTACCTTTTCCTGTCACATCTCATTATAGAATAACTAACAGGGTTTATTCTTTTCAAATACAACTATGTTGTATTAGATGAAGATGCTAAAATGAATGTCATAATAAACATTCAAAAAGGTTTGATTTGATGAACTATATAACTTTTTGGAGTGTCCTCAACAAACAGTGTATTTCAAAGGACAATTTTAAAATTTATTTCAATGTGTTGAAAACACTGGAGTTTATATAAATGATATTTTGGTATTTGAAAGTTTATAAAAAGAACACCTGCAGTCTGTAAATATGTCCTAAATTCAAAAATGTGGATTTATGCTTAAAATTTGCAAATCCCATAATTTGTAGAAATAAGATGGCATTCTTACATAATGAGTTAGATTCTCTGAGTTCATGTCACTCCCGTCTTTATTCAGACATTACTCATACAAAAGTTTATTTAACTGTATGCACATATTACATGTTATCAATGTACAGTTACAATTAGCACCATTTTTTCTTTGATGCTGCATTGTGGTTATGGGACTTCTGCAGCTGCATTCTTTAGGAAACACCTTATACTTTCTCAGATGTATTGCCACTACTTTAGAGTCATTTGCAATAGTAAGTCCATTTGTTTTCTAATGTTTGGTATAAAACTCAATGAAAGAATATTCACTCTTTCATTCATTCATTCACTCACTCATTTCATAGGTTCATTGGTATGTACTAGGCTAATGGCCCTGGAGCCTATACAAGCCTAACCCAAGAAATTCCCTGGCATAATAGCATAGCTCCCAGTGCCCTCGTCCAGCAGGGCCACAGAGGTGATTTCCAGGGTGACTACCTCCCGTGGTTAGTTCCCCATGTTCCTGTCAAGCAGGGCCATTGAAGTGATCCCCCGGGTGAATTTCCTATTGCCCATCCACTCATCAAGATTTCTCTTGAAAAGGGTTAGTGAAGTGCTCTGCTTGACGTGGATGGGGAGTTTGTTCCAGAGTATGGGAAGTCGCTGGGTTAGGAACCTGTCCCTCCAGCATGTTCTGTTTAAGATGATAATGAGGTTTAGGTCCCTGGAGCGTGTAGCTCAGAGGGATTGGGATTTCTTTAAGTGTAGCATGTCTAGTAGCTCCGGGTCAGACATGGCTTTGTATGTCAAGCAGAGATCCCCTCTAAGTAGACGAAATGAAACCGAGCATAGCTGGAGTTTTTTGAGTCTGTCAGTGTAGGGCACATGTCTGAGGCCTGAGATCCTCTTAGTTAGGTAATTTTGTGGCCTTTCCAGTTGTTGTAGGTGTCTAGTGAGGTACATACCAAAGGGGCGTTATAGTCAATAATAGGTCTAATGAGGGACAAGTAAAGAGGTACTAAGACCTCTTTCTTCCTGGATGAGAAACCTTTTGTGATAAGATGTGCTACATAGAAGGACTTTCTGACCACAGTAGCAATGTGGTTATCAAAGGAGAGGTTGCTGTCTACCTGTGTCCCCTGGTCTCTTATCATTCCTTCGGTGTTTAGCGGACTACCGCCTATGTGGTAGTTCATGGGCACTGAATCTTTCCCAAAGGGAATGACAATGCACTTTTTGGCATTGAGCTTGAGGCCATGGTTCTTGCATCAGTCATTGGTCTCAGTGAGGCTTTGTTGTAGGATGTCTACATCTGTAGGAAAATCTATAATTGCTTCCAATTTGCAGTCATCTGTGAACTTGGTTAACCAGAGTCCCTTTGTGTTGGCTTGGACCTTAGGGAAGTAGATGCCAAATAAGAGAGGACCCAGGACCGATCCCTGTGGAACACCACTTGTAACTGGTTGGTTGTCAGATTTAGATTCCACTACTTTTATAGTGTGGGTTCTATCAGTGAGCCATTTGGCCACCCATCTTATGAAATAAGGGTTTACACCCAGTTTAGTGAGTCTATTTATGATTCCTGAGTGGGATATGGTGTCAAAGACCTTGGCAAGATCTAGGTAGGCTGTGCACACTACCTTGCCCTCATCTACAGCTCTGGTGACAGTCTCAAAGAAGTCTATCAGGTTGAGCAGTCATGATCTGCCTTTCACAAACCCAAACTGCGTGGGGTCCAGTGTTTGGAGATTCCCTATATCCCCTTTGATAAGGTCCATGATGATGCGTTCCATGACCTTACATATCAGACTTGTCAGGCTAATGGATGGGTAGTTTCCAGGATCTGTAGTTGCTCCCTCTTTGTGAAGTGGATGACCGTAGCAGTGCGCCATTCTGCAGGAACAAAGCCTGATATGAGGCTATGATTGAACATGGTACTCAGGTGTGGTGCCAGTTCATTTTGCAGTTCATGTAGGACACAGCCCAGGATACTGTCAGGTCCCATGGAAGCTGTATTCTTGGCTTTGGACAGTGCAGTTTTTACCTGTGTAGCCATGATGATAGGGACTTGGCATTCCTCAGGTATTGAGATGAGCCCTTTGGGGGGTGAAAGGGGAGTAAAGTCCTCACTGAACCTGTTGGCCAATATGTTGGCAATATCAGTTGGTTCTGTATATGTATTGCCATTGTGCTGTAACTCAGAGGAGATCTGAGACTTGCCATGTAGATTCTTGACATAGCTATAGAATGCCTTGTGGTTGTCTTTAGAATCTGCAGCAATTTTGTTTTTATAACAGGCTTTAAATGATTTGTAAGGGATCTTAGTTTTTTGCTGAGGCTAACAAGGGAGTTTTTCCAGTCGTGGGATTTCACTCTTTTCTGCAACAGTTTTTTCTTCTGTTGTAGAGTTTGTTTGTGATAGGGGTTCAACAGATTGGCTTCCTTTTTTTGGAGGAGAGCATCTTTGTTCTGTTAGGTATTGCCCATTCCATGCACTTGTGTATGTGCTCATACAGCGCACTGGTATATGATTCAGCAGTCATACACCTATTTTTAATTTGCGCGGGTGTCGTGAAGTTTGTCACCTCAGTTTTTAGAAGCCCAAAGTTGGCTTTGGAGAAGTTTTTTACAGTGGTTTCCTTTAATGGAGGTGTGGGTGGGATATGGATGTCCATGGCAATAAGTTTGTGGTCAAATCTGACCAGGAAGGAATTTATTTCAGGTGTAGAGCAGTGGTTACCCATGTTGGTAATGACGAGGTCAAGGATGTTTCTACACCAGGTGGGAGTAAGGATGAGTTGGTCTAGGGTGTTGGAATTAATGAATTCCAGAAAACGTTGATTTAGTGTGTTGGTACATGAGTAATTTTCCCAATTAATGGAGGGGTAGTTAAAAATCTCCTACTATAAGGGTATTGGGTTGTACACTGATATTTTCCAGTCTGTTTAGGAATGTGGAGTGGGACTCTTGGGACATGGTGGGGGATCTATAGCAAGCTACAACATGGATTGCAGTTTTACCCAGTGTTAACTGCACCTGAAGTATCTCAGATGCGTTATGTTGGGCTATTTGTCTGAAGGTGTGCATATCGTTTATGAATATGGTGACACCTCCGCCTTTAGTGCTTCGGTATCGATTTGGGGGCTAAAAGGTGTGGTAAGAATTATAGCCTGGTAATGCAGGGGTGCTCTCCTGAGCCTTGAACCAGCTCTCAGTCACTGCACAAATGTCGATGTTCTCCATTTTTAGGAGTGCTTCAAACGAGTGCATTTTGAGATTTAGGCTGCTAACATTGAGTAGCACAACCCTCAGATTCTGTTTGCTTGTGACTGTTACAGGGATAGTTTTGTTCTCAGGACATTGCCTAAAAAAGGCACTATAGGGGCAGCAAGAGCTTTGGCCAGTATCTGGAATCCCAGGGGTGACAGGTGCAGGCCATCTTTGGCAAAGTATCGAGGTCTGTCGATCATGTCATCCCAGGCAGACAGATACTGGATCCCCTTAGAATGACACCAGAATTTTAGCTAATTGTTAAAGTCGATCATTTTCTGTTTGTACTGTGGTATAATTCTGGGTGATGGTAGGATGCTACTCAGGGCTAGGGTTATACCTGCCTGGGCTACAAAATCAGACAGCTCCTCTATGTCTCTTTTCATGTAGTTCAGGAAGGTACGTCCCAGGTCATTCACACCAACATGGACAATGACTGAGTCATATTTGTACCTGTTGTGGAGTGACCTGAGTGTGTGCGTTATGTGGCGGATCCTGGCACCTGACAGGCAGCTGACCATAGCTTTTTCCTTATTTAGCCTGGTGAGTGGGACATCAGTGTGCCTTACTATTGAGTCACCTATGACTAGTGTGTTGAGTAAGTTGTTTTGCCTTAGGGGCTTTGGTTATGTGGCATACTGTTTGAGTGAGCTATGTGTTACATGGTTTGTACTGGGATGTGGTGGTTGTTTACATTTCTGCCTTGGAGGTCTCTGTTGTTTGGGCAGATTTTTATTGAAAGCTTTTGGGTATGTGTGTGTTTTGTATTTCTATGTGATGGTTGAGGTGGTGTATGTATTGGTGGGCTATGTGTCAAATGTGGTGTGCAGGTGTTAACCTTCTCCTCCTGACTGGCTGACTCAGTCTTAGCAGGAGAGTGATTGGCTTCCAGTTTGGCTATATATGTGCATTTCTCACGGGTCATAATGTTGTGGGGTATGATGAGGGGGTTGTCTGTGCAAATGAGGCAGTTGCTACATTGCCTCAGGATGCCCAAGTTCACCAGGTTGATAGGAGAAAGCACAGGGAACTGACCTTTAGACATGCCTGGTTTAATGCCCAATATAATTAAATAATGGAGCTATTATCTTATTCTCCTTTGTGGAGAATTTTAGTGCTGGTAGCAATGTATATGCTACAGTAAATGCTACAGTTAGTTTTGAGCAAGTGCTGATCTTAGATTAACTAGTTTGAGTGCAGAAGTGTGAAGGCTAGTAAGATCTAAGGGAAAATTTGAGGAGTAGACTTTCTGACTCCAGTAATACTTTTACCCTAGCTTAGCAGTGCAGAGCAAAGCACAAACCCATGCAAACATGGGTTTTTAAGTCAGAAAGTTAAAAGGGATATAAATCAGCCCAAAAAGGCCAATTAGATACAATTTCTGAGCTGGAAACCACTCCTCAAAAGATAGATAGGCTGTTAAGTGCTTACCACTCTCACTGATAAGCAGAAAGACTTCCCTCTACCACAGCAAGGTCTGGACAACTCAGAAACTCAAAATATAGTCCTGGAATTAGCAAATCTGAAATCCGGACTATTCTAGACAGAGAAAATGGTGGGAAATGAGCAAACAGGATTTTTTTTTTTGTGTGGAGAAAATAGTCAGGAAAACAAATAAAACAGCAGTAAATACACTTTTAAAACACAGAAAGGCTAGTGCCCTTGAGTGTGTAACCTACAACAGTAAATAACTGAAAAATGACAAAGTGCAGTAAACAATGTTAAAATGCAAAATACAGTAAGAGTGAATGCAGTAAGCTAAAAACAACTATTTTAAAGTGCAGAAAGCAAAATATAAACAAAAGAAGCAAACAGAGATACTTATTTATGGATTACCTGTTTAATCCAATATAGGATCACAGGGGAAATGGAACCTAATAAAGCACTCAGTAAACACAAGGCATAAAACCTAATTCTGAATGGGGTACCAGCTCATCACAAGATACAAACACACTCACTCTCACACTGTATGCACACATGCAGGCAATTCAGAGTGCCTATCCTTTTGGGCACAGGGAGGAAGTACAGACTTCCCACAGAAGTCATGCCGAGAACTAAACATGAAGAAACAGTACTGTAAGTCAACAATACTAAATGCTACACCAGTGAAAGAATATTATTTTCAGAATTCAAAGTTTCTAGTTTGAAATGAACCTAGCTACAGTATGTTAAATATAAAAATCTAATAATTATGTTTTGAATATCACATCTTACTGTCACATGCAGCAATTTTATGTTTTCATATTTCACTCAGACCACTAAATCACCAATCTTCACTGCTGCTACTCTTCATTTTAATACTGAATGACATATCTTCATCCATTAACATATCTGAAGTCGCACTGTGACATGCCTAAAACTGATAACTCTGGACTCACTGTTATTGGAACTGGAAAGAACATGTAATGCTCATTCACAATACATACGAGAAAGCATTAATGATTTTAATACTTTATGCATTAAAGATGAGGAAACAACCTAGCAATACTAAGAGAAAGATTTGAGATATATTGCCAGTCAAAGAAGAAAGTTCCATGTTTAAACATTTATTTTCAATGAAAAGCATGAGTTTCAAGAGTCAATAGATGCTCATGTGAATGAACAACACAGTGAAGGACTGTACTTTTGGAGACTTACATGATTCAGTGATAAGAAACAGAACTATATGTGATATTACACATGATGGAAATCTGAGTCAGACAGACTAGAGAATCAGACCTGATGCTTAATAAAGCACCGGGTGCCTACAGACTGACTTAATTTCTAGTTCACATATTAAAGACATCAGAGAGTCATAAGTATGCCCAATGAAAGCTGAAGGTAAAAAAAAATGATTATACACAAGGTTGTGCTTTGAAATCAGACCGTCTCAGACTAAACTATGATTTATTTATTTATTTACATTTGTTGATCAGGAGTGTCCGACTGGACGTAGGTCCCTTTTCAGCAGAAGCCCGGGGAGAAAAGCTCCACAGTTAAAATAAACAGACAGTAGTTACATTGGATTACATAGCAATTAATTACAAACATATTTACAGATGAAGAACATAGTACATCAGTAGACAACTAGAATCTTTAAATGCGAAGTACATAACAGACATTAACAAATGTTACAATAAGAAGTTCCTGCTGTATGAAAAGTACTAGGCTTATGAGCATCTGAGGTTGGTATTATCAAGGTAGTTAGTGGGGTGGAAAGAAAGGTAGTGGTTGGATGGGGTGGGTAATATTAGAGTGGGATTTGCAAGGGCATAGCCATCATGTTTTTAGGTGCACTTTGATAAAGTTAATGTCATGTTTACCATGCAAAAGGTTCATACCAAATAACCTCATATATGATTCTTTAACATGAAGCAGTAGCTCTGAAAGATCATACCAACAGTGCCACTCAGGAAGTAACTACAGTACAATGATGTATAGGTTTGGTCACAGCCCCAGGAACAGGATAGAAACATCAAAGTATTAAAATAAGCTTGTTACAGAAGCTCCTTATCTGACATTTTATGATGTCTCACAACCTGTAAATTAGTCAACAAGACTTGGTACAGGATTATTATAGGAACACATGGTCAGTAGTTTTGACAGGGGCCAAGACAAGATAGACACATACTGAGAAAGAAATCTGAGGAAATGTTTTTATTGGAAAACTTTCACAGTTATATCTATGGCAAGTCAAAGTGTGATCATAAGCCATTTCAATGGATTTTGAAGAACTCTCATTACAAAACTCTAGTAAGACTGCACTGATTGCTATTGAGCACACAGAAGTATGACTTAGAAGTTCAATATAAACCCAACAGAGCTTAACTACAAAAATTTAAAAACAAATTGCCAGAAAATATCTGGAAGTCTGAACGAAAAAAAAAAAAAAAAACACTTAACCCACATGTATCCATATTAGCAAAGAAGCATTTGCTATGAAACAATGTCATGAATGACTGGCCATTTCAAATGAAATCAGTCCATCCAGACATTAAAGTGTATTTGCTTTACTGAGATGAGCATTTTTGTATATAAGGCTTGATGTTCAGAGGAATAAAAACTTTAGAGAATGGGCGAACTGTACATCAGCACCCTGACTGGAGAACAAACGTTATCCAGCAAGGTATTAATGTACAAGTGATGCCAGCTAAAAAAAAACGAGTATGCCGCTTCACAGCAGCATATCAAGCTATTATTTTACACTTGCTAAGCAGCATTTTAGCTGTTTAGTGAGTGTAAGATAAGAAAGAAAAAAATTAAAATAAAAAAGCGTGTGTGTGTGTGTGTGTGTGTGTGTGTGTGTGTGTGTGTGTGTGTGTGTGTGTTTCTGTGTGTTTATGTCTTTGTGTGAGAGTGTATGCGTGTATGAGAGTAAGAGAGAGAGATATCAATTGAGCTAATATTTTACACTTGCTAATTATTGCTTTTCCTGTTTAGCAAGTATACAAAAATAAATGAAACAGGAAAAGTGTGCATGTGTGTGTGTGTGTGTGTGTGTGTGTGTGTGTGTGTGTGTGTGTGCGTGTGTGCGTGTGTGCGTGTGTGTGTGTGTGTGTGTGTGTGTGTGTGCGTGTGTGTGTGTGTGTGAGAGAGAAAGAAAGAGAGTGAAAGGGATCAAGCTTTTCCCTGGCAGCAGCAGCATCAGTTAAGAGATTTCCATAACTCTTGACCATACCTCTCAGCCTCTTAGCACAGGAAATCTGGATAGAGACACAAATAACGAGGGAACAAAGGACTAAAAATCAGAGTGGATTTTAAACATTGCTCTTATAAACTTACAAAGTTGCTAGAATAACAGGGTTTCCATTAGCATGCATTTTCTGAAGCAGAGGTGTCGGTGTGAGAGAGTGAGTGAGATGAGTACTGGCAGCAGCAGCAGTACAGAGGTTTGCATACCTCTGGACCTTTCAGCTGAAGAAATCTGGATAAAGCCTGCAGTGTCAGGCCTCATAACACCTCTGGGCAGGTGTTAATTACACATTAACACACTCCCTGTCGGGTATCATTGCTTGCATAATTCTTCTTCAGCTTCATCATGTAATGCTTCATGAAATACACGAAACACATTTGTATATTAGTACATGTAAAGAATGAGATTGCAACATTTTTATTGGCTGGAAATGTCTGAATGGACAAAGGAGCTGATTTAGAAATGTGGCATTTGCAATATGTTTCATACTCAGAATCAGCATGCAAGCTATCTTATTCTTTTGCTAATCAAGTAAACCCACTAGTATCAGTTGCTTTGTTTCACTGGTAACCAAAGAGAACTGCCTATTTAAGTGACTTGTTAAGAGTCACAAAGAATGCAAATGGTGACTGAGGGATTCAGACAAAAGAAACCAGCATTAAATTGGTCAGTGTCTCAGTCTTAATCCATTGCACTAAATTAACAGATTAATACCATACAAAATGCTGAATTGTTTGTAGATGAACTGTGAAAGAAATATGTTTTAATACAAATATGCTCATTATCGTTTGTATGAATACTGTCATTCAAAATATGCTGAAATTGTACTACTGTGTAAAACTACTATCCTGAAATTTATCTTTGCTAGACAAGGAATACCCAGTTCAACCGTGTTTGGCAAAGTTCCACAGTTAGTCAGAGTTTTGTAATTCTGTACTTCTGCTGAACACTGAGAACATAAACCTATTACATCTACTCAGAGAACTGCATAAAGCAATGAGCAAGAAGGAATACTGCAAACAATTAAAAACTTCATAAGAAGATGTGAAAGACTTGAATTCTATTTACCACTTGGGTATATGGGTAGATCTAGAAGAACTATATGTTGTATAAAAAGATATATAAAGTCTAGGAAATCAGAAATGATGAAATAATTTTTGCTACATTAGATCCAAACTTGAGTATGGACTAACAATGGAAACCTTATAAGAAAACAAACATGAGTAGATTGCAAATAGTACAGCGGAAATATACCAAGGGCATCTGTGTATGTGAAAATTTAAGTTATTATGAAGTACTAAAATATCAAAACTTGTACAGTGTCTTGTGTAGACATTTCAGAAAAGACCTTATTCAGGTCTATACTGCTTTTAGAGACAACTACCTCTGGCAATGTTTGGGGTTATCAAAAAAGTAGTACAGAATCATAAGACAACCTGTATGGGAGATTACATAGGAAGGAGAAGTCTATTAATTGGTTCTCTGAAAGAGTAGCTGATTCATGGAATAGACATTCAAATTACATTACACCAATCACTAGTTTAGATATGTTTAAGAACAACCTGGGCTCTTATTAAGGGAATAACTGTTTTGGTATACTGGCAGGCTAGAATGGCATTATGTATTTATCTATCTACTATCTATACTAGAATACGGACATTTACTTCTCCAGGTTATTGGACTCTCTCCAGCACTATTACTCTTGGAATCTCTCCAGCACTATTACTAATCGTTAGATACCTTATAGCTAAATTACCACCTTTTTATTCTTTGCAAATAATGAACTGCAAAAAAAAAATATTAGTGAGTTATTAAAAGAGAAGCGAGGTAAACTTTTAGTTATGTACTCACCATAACTTCAGATGTTTGGGATCCATCTCGCCTACATTCTGACTGATGGGTTCGGAGCCGATCCCTCGGCTCCGACTCGGCACGCTTATGCCAAAGAGCGAAGTCTCTTATTGGCTGAGCTTACTATATCCCAGGATGCACCACTACCAATCCCCCAGATCTAGTTTGTCCGCATACATGCACACACGCACGCACTGCTTATATAACATCGACACATGATACAAGATAAAAATAGTAGAACCCAAACCGTTCCATCTCTTCTGATCTCCAAGGCAGGGGAAGGAGGGTAGATAGAATGTAGCGAGATGGATCCCAAACATCTGAAGTTATGGTGAGTACATAACTAAAAGATGTTATGTGATCCTATCTCGCCTACATTCTGACTGATGGGACAGCGTCCTAGCACCTGAATCCTGGGTGGCTCACTGGAAAACACTCCTGAGTACCGTGGAACCAAATGATGCTCGCCTTTAGATGCCACATCCAATTTATAGTGGGAAATGAAAGTGTGCGGTTGGACCAAGTATCCGCAGCACAAATCTCGAAATAGCGAGCTTGGAATGAAACGCAATAGAGGTAGCCATAGCTCTGGTAGAGTGAGCTTTGATAGATGTTGTAAGTTGCTTATTTGAAGAGGAATAAGCCTGAGTTATGCAATCTCTAATCCATTTGGAAATAGTAGCTTTAGTGATGGTTTTACCCAATTTATTATCTGAAAAGGACACAAACAATTGGTCTGTTTTTCGAATTTGTTGAGTCCTGTCTAGATAGAAGCAATTGCCTGTGAACATCCAATTTATGCAAGGTGTATTCCGCTTCATTTGAAAATTTTGGAAAGAAAACTGGTAGCTCTAGAGATTGTTGGAGACAGAGACTAGAACAAACTTTTGGAACAAAAGATGGATTAGGCCTAAGTGATACTCTATCCTTGTGAAAAATCAAGTACGGTGGTTTGATAGATAGGGCTTGAAGTTCTGAAACTCTTCTTGCAGAGGTAATTGCAACTAAGACGGCAGTTTTCCAAGACAGATATTTCAACTCACATGTAGCAGCCGGTTCAAAAGGGGAAGATGTTAAGGCACGAAGTACCAAATGAAGATTCCACGGAGGCGCAGGATGAAAAACTGGGGGTCTTAAAAGCACAGCACCTTTCATGAAAGTTTTACATAATCTGCTGCTCATCAACGGTGGGTCTATGGATTCGTGAAATTTGGAGATAGCTGCTAGTTGGACTTTAATAGTAGAGACTGAAGATCCTTGATTAAACAAGGATGTTAAAAATTTCAAGACCTCTGGTATCGGGGCAGTAATAGGGTCTAAGCCTCTGAGTTGAGCCCAGA
The DNA here is from genome assembly GCF_019279795.1 of Protopterus annectens. NCBI lineage: Eukaryota > Metazoa > Chordata > Ceratodontiformes > Protopteridae > Protopterus > Protopterus annectens. The sequence goes on along the minus strand of NC_056738.1, from coordinate 123,037,166 downwards.
TAGCAAACCTCTTCCACTTACTGAGATACAATTTCTTAGTGGTGGGTTTGTGGGCTGAAGATAAAATGTGAATAACTTCCGGGTCTAAGGTGTGATTTCTGACTAAGGTCGGAAGTGGAGGAGCCAAGCTGTTAATTTCAAAGTGTGAAGGACTGGTGCTGTCGTCCCGACTGATGAATCAGCAGGTCCGGAGTTAGATCCAAAAACCAAGGACCGTCCAGAGCATATTTCTTTAGGTAGGGGAACCATACCTGACGAGGCCAGTACGGAGCAATTAGAATCATGTGGACCCCAATTGGGAAGCTTTCTGGATGACTTTGGGGAGGAGTGGAACCGGAGGAAAAGCATAAAGTAGTCCTGTTGGCCAAGGTTGGACTAGAGCATCCGTAGCTGCCTCCCCTGACGGAGTCAAGGAAAAGAACCTTTTGCACTTTGTGTTTTGTGGTGTTGCAAACAGGTCGCAGCACGGGTCCCCATCTTTGAAAACCTGAGCTGCTACTGTTTCTTCAGGGACCACTCGTGAGGAGAGAGAATCGTCCTGCTTAATCTGTCTGCCAATACATTGGATTTTCCTGGAATGTGGGTCGCTACCAGGAAGCGGTTGGTAGCTACTGCCCATTCACACACCCTCATGGCCTCTCTGCAAAGGGGGTAAGATCTGGTCCCTCCTTGTTTGTTTAGATACCAGACCACCGACATGTTGTCTGTGTGGATAGCGATAATGCCTTGAGGGAGAAACTTGTGGAGGGCTTGTAGGGACAGAAGTACAGCCCTCATTTCCAATACATTGATATGGAGAAAAGTTTCGCCTGGAAGCCAAGAACCCTGAACTAACCTGCCCAGACAATGCCCCCCCCCCACCCCGTCTGGGAGGCATCCGTTGTCAAGGTGGCCACCGGAGGGGGTATAACAAAAGGGCTTCCCTGATTCAGATTGGATGGCTGAAGCCACCAGCGGAGGTCCCGTTTGCACGTTTCTGTAATCAGTATGAGATGATTGAGGGGGAGATCCTGAAAAGACCATTGTGTCGATAACAGCCACTGAAGAATCCTCATGTGCAATCTTGCCAGTGGAACTAGGAGAACCGTGGCAGACATTGAACCTAAAAGTTGCAGGACCAACCTGGCTGGGGCTTTGGATCTTGGAAGCAGGGCTCGGACTTGACCTTGTAATGTTTGAATCCTTTCGGTAGGAAGGAAGATGCGATCAATTTTGAGTCTATCTCTGCTCCTATGAATCTTATGCGCTGAGAGGGCAGCAAGACAGACTTTGACCAATTGAATGTAATTCCCAGGGAAGCACCCAGGGAGCTGGTGGCTTGTAGGTTGTCTAGTAGTAGATGCCTGGTGGTGGCAGTCAGGAGCCAGTCGTCCAGATAGGGAAACACTTGGAATCCGAGACTCCTCAGGTGAGCAGTCACTACTGCCAAACACTTGGTGAACACCCTGGGGGCTGTGGTGAGATCAAAGGGCAGTGCACAAAATTGGAAATGACTGTCTCCCAGGCTGAAGCGCAGATACCTCCTGGACGCCTGATGTATCGGTATGTGATAATAGGCGTCCTTGAGATCTATGGAGCACATCCAAACATCCTTCTCCAACAATGGGAGAATGGATTGTAAAGTGACCATTCGCAATTTGGACTTCATGACGGACTGGTTTAGTTTGCTGAGATCCAAATGGGTCTCAGGTCCCCTGTCTTTTGGCACTAAAAGAACCTTGAGTAATTTCCAGATCCGATCTGGTCTGTGGGGACCGTTGGATGACTCCTTTTCTAGCAGCTTTGAAGCTTCTGCGGCTGCAATTTCCCTTTGACTGGGTGGTGGGTCCGGGATTTTTTGGACGGTGGGGGTGAGTGTGTGAAGGGAATGGTGTAACCTCCAGCATAATCCGAAGCACCCATCTGTCCTGAGTAATAGACTCCCAGGCTTTTAGGTGCTTGGCAAAACGGCACCCGACTGGCTCCGGAGCAGCACAGCCGGGCAATCCCTCATGAAGTGTGGGAGGCTGAAGAGCCACGAAAGGACTCGCGGTCTCCAGTGTTGCGGGGCCCTCTGCCGCCTCTGGGACGGCGTCTCCCAGAAAAATTTCCCCGTCCTCTGCCTCTGGAAGGGGAATCTTCCTGCTGTTGAGGAAAGAACTTGTGATTTGCGGAACCACATCTTCCCTCCTCTTTTAGCCTTGGGATACGGCCGAAAGGGAGTGGAATAACGTGCTCCTACAGCAGATAAAGTTTTTCCCTCTTGCTCACAGCGGGTAAGAGTGTCTTTTACCTTGGGTCCAAACAAAGAGGACCCATCAAAGGGAGCGTCGGCGAAGGAAGACTTGAAGGCCTCTGCGAATGACACAACGGAGCCAGGCTTGTCTCCGTGAGCCACGCCTGTGCCTGCCGCTCTGCCCGCCCTTGGCCGCATATGAACTGAGCCACATGGACGAGTTAGAAATCGAGTTAAGGATAGCCAACTGAGAGCTAACCGACTGGGCTAGCTGCTCAGGTAGGTTACCTGAGAGGGAGTCTGACAGCTCCTTGACCAGATCCCTCTGTAGTCTGGTGAAATGTGCCAAATAATTCAGGGACCTTAGAGTAAAGGCCGCTGAAGTCAGGGTGCACTTCCGCATCGTCCATGCTCCTAGACTCCTTATTAGGAGGATGGACGGACGTTGAAGCCTCTGCCACGTCCTGCTGTGTAGCAGATGCCACCACCATGGCATCTACAGCCACGCCTTTCCAAGAACTCCTTCTCGGGTGGGGCGGTCAAAAATTTATTAGGGCGAGAAGGCACTGGTTCCACAGTATCTGGATGTTCCCACGCCTCCGACAAACCAAATCCAGGATCTCGCCGAAGGCGGAGACACCCAGGAGGCGGAGGGCTGAGCCCCAAAGGCCTTGAGAAGCACTGACTCATCAGCGGAGGGGGGTTTGGAAATCCAGCCGCCTCGTTGCTTAAGGATCTCTAGAATGTCTGCAAATGAGACATCATCCGAGGACGACTTTGGGGACCCCTCCGCATCATCAAGATCAGTGTCCGATGTAAGAGACTCGGGGGAGTCCATGTGCTTCCTCTTGCATGATCTCTTCCTTGGGGGCTCCTCCGAAGACAACTCCGAAGAACCCTCAGAAGGAGGGGAACCCCCAGTGGGGGTAACCTCAGGCCCCGGGGCTCCACTGCCTAGAGACAGGGGAACTGCCAAAGACCCAGTCTCCATGCCCAGGGAAGGTGCCGGTAAAGCCGTAGAGATGGCCGAAGAAGACTTGGCCAAGGCACTCCTCATAGCTCTGAAAGCCGGACCCCCAGAATCCTGGGAGTGTCCGGTCCCCGGAGCCATGATAGCAGACGGAAGTCCCGCGGCCGAAGCACCGAGAGGGAGGCTCGGAACCAACAGCATTGGTCCCGAAACGTCACCCCCGGGTCCAACCGAAGAAGTCCGCGTGCTAAACTTAGACCCGAAGGCCGGGGTTGGAGTAAGGGTCGGAGCCGACCCTAGGATCTCTACTGGCTCCATCAGCACCTGCTCCGACGGAGCCGAAGCGGTCGGAGGAGGAATGGCAATGGAGTGGGCTATCGGCTCCAAAACCAATTGGGTCAGAGCCGAAACAAGTTTTTGAAAGACTGGGGACTGGAACAGTCTTTGGAGCACCCTGTCTATGTCCGAATCTGACATCCTTGATGACCTGGAAGAGACCGAACGGGTCCGAGTAGGTCTCTCCAACGGCTCCACGGGACTAAGGGACCGGCTCCGAGGCGACTCGATAACTATCGGCGCCGAGGGAGTGTCCAACCCAATTTCCATCGGTGCCAAAGAGGACTTCGGCGCCGAGGATGAAGTGTCTGAGCGGACAACCTTCATCGGCTCCGAGATCAGTGGAGCCGATGAAGGTGACCCCTCGATGCCCCAGCCGCCGGCTCCAAGACCAGAGGAGTCGAGACTGGAGGCATCGAGGCAGACTGCTCCACCTCAGCTCCAAGTCCGTGGAGCCGAAGGAGAAGCCTGCCTATGTCTTTTGGCGGTCGGGTCCGACGGACTGGTCGGAGCCGGCGCCCTTTCTTTTAGCAGGAGAAGGAGAGGATGCTAAAGCTTCTTCAAAAGAGGGTTTGATAAGGCCTTTCAAAATAAGTTTATTTTTCCTCTCTTGGAGGACCCTCGAGGAAAACACGTGACACACGCTGCAGGACTCCTGCAAATGTTTGGCGCCCAAACAATATACACAGAGAGAGTGGTCGTCTGTGATCGACATCTTAAAACTGCACTTAGTGCACTTTTTAAATCCTGAAGGCCTAGGAGCCTGTGACATTATGGCAATCCAAACACAGTAAACTAGCCAAGAAGAAACACAAGAAACACACTGACTAACACTATAGAATTTTCCTTGCTCTCTCTTCTTCTTCTTTACTTTTCTGTCCTTTTAATAAGGAGTAACACAACACCAAAAGAAGTAGATCCAATAACCTTAAAAATAACAGGAATTAGCCAACAACGAACTGACAGGGGAAGGCCCTTCAACTCCGATGGGACCTCTAGTCTGTCAAAACACAGTCACTACACAATATTTTACCAAGGAAAATACTCATTCAAGCACAAAAACCACTAGATAGCTGTTAAAACAGCTTTTTGTTGAATTTTAAAGAAAATCCTGACAGGAAAGTTAGTGAAAAAAACACTACTTAGCTCAGCCAAGCTCAAGACCACGTCTTCGCTTGTTAGCGGCAAACGAGATCTGGGGGATTGGTAGTGGAGCATCCTGGGATATAGTAAGCTCAGCCAATAAGAGACTTCGCTCTTTGGCATAAGCGTGCCGAGTCGGAGCTGAGGGATCGGCTCCAAACCCATCAGTCAGAATGTAGGCGAGATAGGATCACATAACATCAATATTATTATCCTCATTCCTTTAACTTCATGATAGGTTTTTGTTACTATTAATTATATTCATCATAATTTTGCAATCTGTATAATTTCTTATGGCATTTTCATTATACATTTTAATGATCATGTTTTAGCCTCAGTCCCCTAAAAAATGGACATTGTCCAGAAGGGCTAACCCTGTCAGCAATATGAAAAAATAAATTCATAAATAAACATGACAGTATAGCAAGGTATTTACCAGAATTAAAGGAAAATTAGCTAAAACATTGTCTTCCCCATAGTGCCTTTTTTTTAGGCAATGCCAAACTGAAAGTACTTCAGACATAGCAAATCAAAACCAAGAAATTCTAAAGGTATTACTGCTTAGTGTTAGGACTCCAAACAAAAAACTCCATTCCCTAGGAGCTCTCTTTACCTCTAGAGAATGCTGACATCTGCGTGGTCACTGAGACATGGTTTAAAGCCGTTGAGAGCACACCAACAGTACTAGGTTATAATGCCTTCCAGACATTTAGGCCAGCTACTTCACAGGTAGGGACTAAAGGTGGAGGTGTCTCTATTTACATCAAAGATAAATATACTTCAAGGCTGGTCACACAGGACAATGCACTTAAGCTGCTCCATGTTGAAATCACCATAGGCAAAATCCAATACCACTTCCTTGCAAGCTATAGATCCCCTTCTATGACCCAGGAAACCCATACCATGTATTTAAACTTATTAGAAACACTAACCATCCAACCCAATATCATATTCATGGCTGACTTTAATTACCCCACTATTAACTGGGAATCCTATATGACACCAAATGTACAAGCACAGAGATTCCTGAATTTTGTAAACACAAACTCTCTGGACCATATAGTCAATACACCAACCGAGGTGCAACCATACTGGATCTGGTCCTCACTAATATGGGAAAATGCTGTACACCCCCTACTGTAATGCTTTCTATGGTAAGGTCAGACCACTAAATTGTCTCCTTTGAAGTAAAAATAAAACCTAGACCCCCAGCTAAATCTGGAATATTTAGGAACTGTTCTAAGGCTAACCTCCTGCTATTAATTGAGAACCAGTTAAAATTTCAAGCCCACATAAACCATGAGAACATTGCTGCCTATGCAGAACTGTTCACAGAAACCCTGTACAAGCATGTTAATAGCTGCAAAGAGGCAGTTGTACCCAACAGGAAGAAGTACAGAACTAGCTTAAAAAACAAGACACCCTGGTGGTGGAATCACAAAATCAATAGGCTGTATAACAGGAGGAAGAAAATTATGGCAAAAATTAGGAGGTGCAGCACCCAGCAGGATAAAAGCACTCTAATCAAACTAAACAAACAACTGAGAGGACAAATAAAGTCTACCAAAGCCAAATTTGAGGTAAGTAATGTCCACAGCCTCAAAGGCAATACACAATTGTGTGCAGAGCTCATTGTAAATAGAGCCACATATACTGAGCCAGAAGACATAGCAAACCTCCTGGCTATTAAATTCAGCTCCAACATTACTCCTCTCTCCCACTCAACCTTCCGTCAGGTAATATCATCATATATAAGTCCTCCTACTATCACTAGGGAATAGGTCCTTAATGCTCTCTCTCTAAGACCAAAAACACTGCATCGATGGACCCAGACAATATCCCAGGATGCCTTTTAAATAGCACGAAACGTGACCTATCAGGGCCTCTGGAATTACTATTTAACTGTAGCCTCCAAACAGGTTTCGTGCCTCATGAATGCAGAAAGGCAGCAGTCATCCCTCTGCACAAAGGTGGGCCATCTACAGACCCTGAAAACTACAGACCCATAAGTCTCACTAGTCTTATATGTAAAGCTATGGAAAAAGTTACCATGGGAATGATCAACAGAGATATAGTAAACCTCCAGACACTGGACCCAACCCAGTTTGGTTTTGTAAAGGGCAGATCATGCCTACTCAGCCTGGTGAACTTATTTGAGAAGGTCACCAAAGCAATGGATGAGGGCAAAATTGTTCACACTGCCTACCTTGACCTGGCCAAGGCATTTGACACAATACCCCACTCAGGCATTGTTGACAAACTCAGGAGGTTAGGTACAAACCCATATGTCACCCAGTGGAAAGCCAACTGGCTCAGAGACAGGACCCTGGAACTTAGAATTGGGGAGTCCACCCCTACAAAGAAGCCAGTCACAAGCGGAGTCCCTCAGCAATCAGTCCTTGGACTGCTCATTTTTGGCATTTACTTCTCAGAAGTCATGGCCAATGCCAGTGGTCTCTGTATATTAAATTTGCAGACAATTGCAAATTAGGAGCTGTCATTGAATCTCACACTGACACAAATGTTCTCCAGGAGGGGCTGACACAGACAAACATCTGGTGTCAGAGCCATGGACTAAAACTAAATGACAAGAAATGCATAATAGAATCCTTTGGGAAGTCATCCATCCCTGGTAACTATCATATTGAAAACACACATCTTAGAGTTGACCCAGTAGTTAGGACTTAGGGACACACATAGATAATAATCTAGCCTTTGACCATCATGTATCTACAGTGGTGAGGAAATCATTCTATTTGCACAACTTATAAACAAATGTATGGCATCTAAGTACAAAGAAATCTTTATTCCACTGTATTTGGCATTTATCAGAGCTATCATTGAGTACAATGCCCCCTTTGGTATGTTCCTAACCAGGCATAGCCAACAACTGGAATGTCCACAGAGTTTCATCATTAAAAGAATATAGGGCATAAATAAAATGTGCTATTCAGACTGCCTCAAGACTCTATCCATGTATTCTGTTTCCTACAGGCTTTTGAGCGGATATCTATGCCTGGCATACAGGGCATTGTCAGACCCCACTCTGATGGACCTCCTGCATATCCACAAAACAAACAGCACCAGAATTACCTGTTCTAAAGATTTAAACCATGCCTATGATGTACATAAGACCTGCTGGAGAGATAGGTATGTATCCTACAGATTACCGCATCTATGGAACAGGCTGCCCATCCATGTGAAGCACAGTTCCTCCCTAACCCAATTCAAGTCCAACTTGGACAATTGGATGGGAAACCAGAAATTCATCCCTGGTTTGGCACCTGTGTCTCTAATGGACACAAGTAACCTGTAAATGGTTAATTTCCCAGACCCATTCTTACACTTATCAAGAGTATCAGAACTTATCAGAGAATTGGGATGCATGGCTAGGCTTAAAAAGGCCCTTGTGGTCGTTAGCCTAGTAAACACCTATGAACCTATAATTTGTAAGCATTTGGACTTTGCAGTTAATGGCTGAAAGTGTGACATGCCAGCTACAATTATATGTGAAACACTGGAACCTAGTTCTTACTTTGTATGAGGTCTTGATATGAAGATTTATAGAAGAAATAGAAAGCAGGGCATTTTTCAAATCACAAAGTAGAAGCGAGGAAATCTATGATCCAGAAGTGTCTACTTCTCAAATTCTGCCCCAAAGTGATGTTGCTTCACAGCAAGCTATATGATTTACCACCTTTACCACTATAGAAATTCAAGATAGTAAAGATTTTGTCAAGAACTATACTCGGGGATGTTATTCCTAAGCAAGATGTTGTTTTAGGGAATTTTCTGAACACTAAATAAATCATTTCCACTCAGTATTTGAGAAAAAGGAGACTGGTCAAATAAACCTAATCACTGCAATAGTTGTATTTAAAGTGACTGCAAATCTCTAAAGTCATTTTTCTAAGTATGATATTGTTTCTGAACTTTAAAATAACTGTTATAGCTAGAAAAAAAGTGGAATCTGTGGTACTGAGTAGTCTGTGCATGAAAGAAGCTGACCCAATATCACTTGATTACAGTTAAGACATCATGAGTAAGAGATGTGTGTTTGCTCATAGGTTCATAGGTAGGTACTAGGCTATCTGCCTGAGGGCATTTATAAGCCTAGCCAGAGTGTGTCGGCTTTTGCCGCCCCATTGATTAATTAACTGAGCCTCTGTCAAGCAGAGCCAATGAAGTGATCCCAGGGGTGCACTTTCTGTTACCCATCCACTCATCAAGGCTTCTCCTAATGTAGTTAGGAATTTTGTTCCAAAGCATGGGGAGTCTCTGTGACAGGAATCTATCCCTCCAGCATGTTCTATTTATTGTTGTGCGAGGTTTAGATCACTAGAGCGCGTGGCTCGCAGTGACCTGGATTTCTTTAGGGAGAGCATGTCCATCAATTCTGAGTTGGACATGGCTTTGTAAGTCAGGCAGAGATCACCTCTGAGTAAGCGATATGCCACTGAGTACAGCCGGAGTTTTTTCAATCGGGCTGCATAGGACATATGTTTGAGGCCAGTAATCCTCTTGGTGAGGTGCTTTTGTGGTCTTTCAAGCTGTTGGAAGTGTCTTGTGAGGTACATCCCAAATGGGGCATTGTACTCTATGATGGGTCTGATGAGTGACGAGTAGAGGGGCACTATAACCTCTTTATTTCTAGATGTGAACCCCTTAGTAATTAGATGGGCCACATAGAAGGATTTCCTAACTACTTTGGCAATATGATTGTCAAAGGAGAGATTACTATCTACCTGGGTCCCCAGATCTCTTATTACCTCTTCTGTATTAAGGGGGCTGCCACCTATGTGGTAATTTCTGGGTGTTTTGTTTTTCCCAAACGGGATGACTATGCATTTTTTGGCATTTAGCTTGAGGCCATGACTTTGACACCAGGTGTCTGTCTCAGTAAGGTCTTTTTGGAGGATGTCCGTGTCAGCCGGAGAGTCAATTATGGCTCCCAGTTTACAGTCATCGGCGAACTTGGTTAGCCATAGTCCTCCTGTGTTTGCCTTTACTTCTGAGAAATATATGACGAACAGTAGAGGTCCCAGAACTGAGCCTTGCGGGACACCAGTTGTGACTGGTTTAGAGTCAGACCTGGAGCCTGCTATTCTTACCATGTGAGTTCTGTCTGTAAGCCAGTTGGCAACCCATCTTGTGACGTAGGGGTTTATGTTCAGGCTGGTGAGTTTTTCTATAATACCCAAGTAAGGAATGGTGTTGAACGCCTTGGCGAGATCAAGGTAGGCTGTGTGAACCATCTTTCCCTCATCTGTGGCCTTGGTAACTGTCTCAAAGAAGTCAAACAGGTTTAGTAGGCATGATCTGCCCTTAACAAAGCCAAACTGGGTCGGGTCAAGTGTTTGGAGGTTCCCAATGTCTTTGTTAATGAGTTCCATGATGATTCGCTCCATAGCCTTGCAGACCAGGCTTATGGGGCGATAGTTACCAGGGTCAGTTGTGGCTCCTCCTTTGTGGTGCGGAATAACCATTGCTGTGCTCCATTCTATGGGCATGTAGCCTGTGGAGAGGCTGAGGTTGAACAGCATGTTTAGGTGGGGGGTTAGTTTGTTCTGTAGTTCGTGCAAGACGCAGCCTGGGACACCATCTGGCCCCATTGATGCTGTGTTTTTGGCTTTTGAAAGGGCTGTTTTCACCTGTGCTTCTGTGGTTTCCAGGACACTACACTTTTCCGGTATTGTTGTGGGCCCTTTTGAAGGTGAGAGGGAGGTGAAGTTTGCACTGAATCTATCTGCCAGTATGTTGGCAATATCAGTAGGTTCAGTATATTTTGTGCTATTTTGCACAATCTCAGAGCATATCTGCGAGTTGCCACTTAGAATTTTGACATAGCTAAAGAAGGCTTTGTGGTTATCTTTCGAGTCCTTGGCTATTTTTCTTTCGAAGTTAGCTTTGGATGATTTTATGAGGGACCTTAGTTTCTTACTGATACTGATCAGGGATGTCTTTCCTTCTTGGGATTTGATTTTTTTATGGACTAGTTTCCTCCTTTTGTTGTATAACCTGTTTATGGCAGGGGTCCATCAGACTGGTTTCCTTCTCTTAGGGGGAGTGAGTCTTGGTTTTGCTAGGGATGGCACCATAGGTGCTCATAGAGTGCAATTGTAAAGGATTCTGCATCTTGGGCAGTGTTATCCTTTAGCATGGGGCTGTGAAACTTACCACCTCTGACTTAAGTAAGGTGAAGTTTGCTTTAGAAAAGTTTTTCACTGTGGTTTCCTTGGTTGGGGGTGGTGGTGGGGTGTGGACATCCAGGGTGATTAGTTTATGGTCTGATCTAACCAGTGACGGGTTGACCTCTGGTATGAAGCACCTGTCACCCATGTTGGTGATGACCAGGTCCAATATGTTGTGTCCTCTGGTAGGGGAGTTTACCAGCTAATCCAGGGCATTTGAGTTGATAAATTCCAGGAAGCGCTGAGCCTGGGAGTTTGTACTCAAGTAGTTTTCCCAGTTAATGGTAGGGTAATTGAAATCTCCCAAGATCAGGGTGTTCGGTAGGACCTTCATGTTTTCCAGTGTCTCCAGAAAGGCAGAGTAGTAGTCCTGGGTCATGGAGAGTGATTTGTAGCAGGCCACAATTTGCATTGCAGATTTGCCCAATCTTAGTTGCACATGGATGATCTCAGAGGTATCATGCTGTGCCAGTAAACTGGAGATGTGGGTATCCTTGATGAATATGGATACACCCCCTCCTTTTGTGTTTCGGTCCGTGTTCTGTGGCTGAAATGTGTGGTATGAGTTGTAGCCCAGTAGTGCTGGAGTGCCCTCTGGAGCCTTGAACCAGGTTTCAGTTACTGCACAGATGGCGACGTTCTCCATACTTAAGAGTGTTTCGAGCGCATGCATTTTGAGATTTAAACTCCTGGCATTGAGTAGCATAACCCTCAGTTTTTTACTTGTGCTGTTTACAGAGGTGGGTTTGAATTTTGAGCCTTTCCTAAAAAAGGCAATATGGGGGCAGCAAGAGCCTTGGCCAGTATTCGAAAGCCAAGAGGTGACATGTGCAAGCCGTCTCTTGCGAAGCAATGCGGCTTGTCGAGCATGTCATCCCAGGCTGACAGACACTGGATCCCCTTTGAATGACACCAGAAGCTTAGCCAATTGTTGAAATTGATCATTTTTTCTTTATACTGAGGTATCATTCTTGGTGAGGGCAGGATGCTACTTAGGGTCAGGGTCATACCCACCTGGGCTACATGATCAGAGAGCTCTTCCATGTCTCTTTTCATGTAGTCCAGGAAGGTACGGCTCAGGTCGTTCACACCAACATGAGCAATGACAGAGTCATATTTGTACTTGTTCTGGAGTGACCTGAGTGGTTGTGTTATGTGGCAGATTCTGGCTCCTGACAGGCAGCTAACAGTAACCTTCTCCTTGTCCAGCCTAGAGAGTGGGGCGTCACTGTGCCTGACTATTGAGTCACCTATTACTAGTGTGTTAGGTATGTTATTTTGCCTTAAGGGCTGTGATTGTATGGCACATTGATTTTGTGTTTTATGTGTTGTATGGTTTGTGATGGGAGGTGCAGGTTTTGTGGGTGTCTGCTTTGGAGCTCTCTGATGCTTTTGCAGGTTTTTATTTAGAGCCTCCGAGTATGATTTCATGTATTTATGTGTATCTTTTGCCAGTGCTGGTTTAGTAGGCCTATGTGAGGCTGGAGGTGTGGTGCAAGTGTTAACCTTCTCCTCATGACTGTCTGTTCCAGTCTTTGGTGGAGATACCTTAGCCTCCAGTTTGGCTGTATAATTGCATCTCTCACATATGTTAGTGTTTTGTGGTAGGAGGAGAGGGCTGTCTGTGTACATGAGGCAGTTGTAACATTGCCTCAGGATACCCAGATTCACTAGCTGGACTGGAGAGTACACCTGAAGTTGTCCTTTGGTCATGCCTGAATAGTAGGGTGAGCTGCTTAGTCGCTTGGTTGGTGAGGGGTGGATAAAGAGCCTTGCCCTGCTGGACAGTCAAGTGTCGGCATATATTAGTGCTTGCTATTAGGTCTGAGCAAGTGCTGGACTGTAGGATGCTTTTTGAGTGCTTAGGTTGAGAGTTAGACTAGTTTCAAGTGAAAAACTGAAGGAGACTTAGTGGAGCCAGGAATAATTTAACCCTAGCTAACTGGTGCTGCCCGGCACACACAACCATGCAACGCGTTTTTTAAACTACTAACTTCTGGGCTGGAACCACTCCTCCAGGGACAGATGGCTGCTCAACGTTCCCCTCTCTCACAGGTGAACAGAGAAACTTCCCTCTAGCCAAGTAAGGTATGGGCAACTCAGAAAATTGTAACACAGCCCTGAATTCAGCACTAGCCTGAAAACTGGACTATACTAGCTTAGAAAGGCGGGAAACAAGAACTTTATTTATTTATTTTTTTTTTAAATGATAAGGCAAAAACAGTAAAAAGTACACTTAAAACAGCTTTAAATGACTACAAGTGATCAGAAAAGGCTATCACACTTTAGTGTGTAGCCTACAACAGTTAAACAATTTATTTAAACAAAAACAACTTTTTAAAAGTGCAGGCAGTCAAATAAGTACAATATGTGAAAAAACAAGCTTTTAAATCACAATAAGTGCTGGAAAATCAGCGTTTAGGCGGAAAACAGTTAAGTACAGCAAGAAAATACAGAAAACTGATACTCGATCACTCCAAAGTCTCTCTTTTAAGCTAGAAGGCTTATATCAGTTTAAGGCTTTCTAGTGCTTTCCAGTAGGTTAGTTACAGGAAAGATGGGAAACAAGCGCAGATGTGGTCTTTTAAACCAGAAAGTTGCAAGAGATGGACAACTTCCCGAATGGTCAATAAACTACAATTCCTGGGCCAAGAACCAATCCTCTTGTGGTAGACAGGCTACCTAGTACTTACCACTCCCACTGATAAGCTAGAAGGCTGCACTCCAACAGAAGGGCTTGGGGGCTCAGAAGCTTACAAACAGTCCTGGATACAGCAAATCTGTACCTGGACTAGACTAGTTACGAGAAAGGTGGGGATCAAGCACAAACACGGGCTTTAAAACCAGAAAGTTGAGAGAGATGGAAAAAAAACTGCCCAAGCAGCCATAAATCTACAATTTCTGGGCCAGAGCCACTCCTCTTGTGGTAGATAGGCTACCTAGTGCTTACCACTCCCACTGATAAGCTAGAAGGCTTCCCTCCAACAAAGAAAGGCTTGCGGGGCTCAGAAGCTTACCAACAGTCCTGGATACAGCAACTCTGTATCTGGACTAGGCTAGTAACAGGAAAGGTGGGAAACAAGTGCAAGTGCGGCTTTTAAACCAGAAAGTTGAAAGAGATGGGAAAAACTGCCGAAATGGCCAGTAGCTACAATTTCTGGGCCAGAACCACACCTCTTGTGGTAGATAGGCTACCTAGTGCTTACCACTCCCACTGATAAGCTAGAAGGTTTCCCTCCAACACAGAAAGGCTTGGGGGGCTCAGAAGCTTGCAAAGAGTCCTGGATACAGCAAGTCTGTACCTGGACTAGACTAGGTGGGGAACAAGCACAAATGCAGGCTTTTAAGCCAGCAAGTTGAAAGAGATGAAAACTGCCTAAACGGCCAATAAACTACAATTTATGGACCAAAACCCACTCTTCCCATGGTAGATAGGCTACCTGATGCTTACCACTCCCACTGATAAGCTAGAAGGCTTCCCTCCAACACAGAAAGGCTTGGGGGGGCTCAGAAGCTTACAAAGAGTCCTGGATACAGCAAATCTGTACCTGGACTAGACTAGTAGCTGGAAAGGCAGGAAACAAGCACAAACACAGGCTTTTGAATCAGAAGGTTGAAAGAGATGGAAGAGCTTTACAAACGGCCAATAAACTCTAATTTATGGGCCGGAAACCTCTTCTCCTGTGGTAGATAGGCTACCTAGTGCTTACCACTCCCACTGATAAGCTAGAAGGCTTCTCTCCAACACAGAAAGGCTTGGGGGGCTCAGGAGCTTACAAACAGACCTGGATACAGCAAGTCTGTATCTGGACTAGATAAGTTACAGGAAAGGCAGGAAATAAGCTTGGAATTTTTTTTTTTTTTTTTTTATTATTTTTTTTAAACAGAAAAGCAGCTAAAACAGCAGTAAATACAATCCAAATGCAGTGCAGGCTAGCACACATATATCAATATTACAGCAAATACAGTTTAATTAAATGCAATTAAATTAACAAATGACTAAAAAACAAGTGCAGAAGGCATTAAATTAGAAGGCTACTAACAAACAGTAATAAGTGCAGAGTAAGAACAACTGAACAGATAACAGCCCGCAGAACAGCAACTAAGACAGTTATAGTAAGAGCAGCTGAATAAATATATATATATGTATATATATATATTTTTTTTTTTTGAGGGAGGGAACACAGCAGGATTAAGAGGCTACAGGGATTGTCCTTCTCAAATACTCTCTTTGTACACAGTAGGAGTGCCTATGATCTCACTGCACTCAGTTGACTGAGCAAATGAGATAGGCCCAGAGGGAGTATCCAAATACAAACTTACAAGAGGGGCGGACAGTTTCAAAGCCACCGAGACTAACACCAAGACAAGAACAGGGAGGGTGGGTGAGAAAAACAGTGGAGACACAAGTGACAGAAACAGAAACAATACAGCACCACTATAAATAATAGGCAAGTGTATAAAGTGGCAAAATATGTACTTATCAGTTTGAAATAGATTCCAGCTCTGTACAGCAAGTCTATCAGCTGTGTGTGTGAAAAAAGCCAAGTCCATTGCTACAGACAGAATATATTTCATCTGAGCACTGGCAAACACCTGTGGTCTAACCAGTCAAAACGTGAAGATTACACTGCGAGGATTACCCTATGCATGAAAGCGAGAAGAACAAAAGTGTGAACTGATCACAAAAAAAGAAAAAAAAACATTGTGGATATGGATTCTTAGGGGCTGTGTAGGTGTGTGTGTGTGTCTGTGTGTGCGTGCATGTACAAAAGTGTGTAAAACAATTGACATGTCACTAGTTCACAGCTACACAAGTGTGAATCAAGATTGTCAATGGCAGAATGTGTATGTAAAAGAAAGATGAAATACATCACTATGTAAAGAATTTCTTTCACTTAATCACTGTCAGTTACTGGAAGTGTACCCAGTCAGAAAGTGTTTGCCTTATAGCTGAGGGGATTGTCTGCATTTCAAAGCTGAAATGTTTTCATAAAAAATAATCATTACAACTTTCATGATGTACAGATTTTATGTAGAACGTATTTCTGCTGTCAATGACTGACTCCCAAACCATGAAAGGGTAACTTTTCAGTTACAAATGATTGAAAATGCCAGTACTCAAAACACCACACTCTATAATAGCATAGCCTAGTTAGCCTAGTACTAATCTATGAACCCATGACAGTGACTAATAGACTAGTTGCGGACTTTACTATATCAGTGATTTCTTTTGAGTAGTTACATCACAGCTATGCAATTGTTGAGGTTTAGACTCATGTCCTAATCCATTCCAAGACATCTGCATAACATATAAAAGTCAGTTTAGCAGAAAAATTGTGCATTTTCCATATCCCATTGAAATGAATGGGTAAACTGTTATCAAACTAAAACACAACAGAAAAAAGAATAACTAGAACATGCGTGCAAGCGCACACGCATGTGCTTGTGTGTGTGTGTGTGTGTGTGTGTGTGTGTGTGTATGTTTGTCAGGGGGGAGTCTGCTTTCTGTGTTATACATAAAAACTTGATCATTATTCATGATTTCATCACTCAACGCAAGAAACTCATTTATTAAATGTACATGCAGTACTATATATTTAATGACACCAGAATAGTACATATTCTTTATATAAATAAATATAATGTATCTCTCTATCTATGATAATATAATGAATTATTGCCAATGAGTGATTGAAAGTAAAAACAACCTTTTTGGTGATAACATTTATCACCAGTCAATGTGATCACAAATGTAAACCAATGAGTTACATTTGTTATAACCAAAACAATACTAAAGAACTTGTTTTACATTTTACTTATTTATTTAACATTTGTTAACTGGGAAAATCTAACTTGGGACAAAGCCAGTTTTCAGCAGAGGCCCAGGGAGAAATGCTCCAAATACATGTCTTTGTAATGTGGGAGGAAACCAGAGCACCCAGAGGAAACCCACACGAACACAGGGAGGACATGCAGACTCCACAAAGAAGGCACATCAGCCCAGAATTGAACCAGAGAACCTCTTGCTATGAGGCGACAATGCTACTGCTGCCACTGCGCCATCCTATACTCCTTGAAGGCTGGTGTAGCCAAGACGTCAGAGTGAGAGCAACAGAATAAATTATTTTTGGTTTACTAGCTGGTGGTTTTATTTTCATTTATCGTTCTTTGTGGCTTTGTAATATCCTGAAATAACATATTTCAACCAACTATACCAGTGATGAATTTTCCCTAAATTTCAACTAGCAATAAATGCTTACAATGACAAAACATATAATACCATATAAAAAAAAAAAAAAAAAAAAAAAAAAAAAAAAAAAAAAAAAAAAAAAAAAAAAAAAAAAAAAAAAAAAAGAAATAAATAAAAAAAAAAAAAAAAAAAAAAAAAAAAAAAAAAAAAAAAAAAAAAAAAAAAAATAAAAAAAAAAAAAAAAAAAAAAAAAAAAAAAAAAAAAAAAAAAAAAAAAAAAAAAAAAAAAAAAAAAAAAAAAAAAAAAAAAAAAAAAAAAAAAAAAAAAAAAAAAAAAAAAAAAAAAAAAAAAAAAAAAAAAAAAAAAAAAAAAAAAAAAAAAAAAAAAAAAAAAAAAAAAAAAAAAAAAAAAAAAAAAAAAAAAAAAAAAAAAAAAAAAAAAAAAAAAAAAAAAAAAAAAAAAAAAAAAAAAAAAAAAAAAAAAAAAAAAAAAAAAAAAAAAAAAAAAAAAAAAAAAAAAAAAAAAAAAAAAAAAAAAAAAAAAAAAAAAAAAAAAAAAAAAAAAAAAAAAAAAAAAAAAAAAAAAAAAAAAAAAAAAAAAAAAAAAAAAAAAAAAAAAAAAAAAAAAAAAAAAAAAAAAAAAAAAAAAAAAAAAAAAAAAAAAAAAAAAAAAAAAAAAAAAAAAAAAAAAAAAAAAAAAAAAAAAAAAAAAAAAAAAAAAAAAAAAAAAAAAAAAAAAAAAAAAAAAAAAAAAAAAAAAAAAAAAAAAAAAAAAAAAAAAAAAAAAAAAAAAAAAAAAAAAAAAAAAAAAAAAAAAAAAACCCCCCCCCCCCCCCCCCCCCCCCCCCCCCCCCCCCCCCCCCCCCCCCCCCCCCCCCCCCCCCCCCCCCCCCCCCCCCCCCCCCCCCCCCCCCCCCCCCCCCCCCCCCCCCCCCCCCCCCCCCCCCCCCCCCCCCCCCCCCCCCCCCCCCCCCCCCCCCCCCCCCCCCCCCCCCCCCCCCCCCCCCCCCCCCCCCCCCCCCCTCCCCCCCCCCCCCCCCCCCCCCCCCCCCCCCCCCCCCCCCCCCCCCCCCCCGCCCCGCCCCCCCCCCCCCCCCCCCCCCCCCCCCCCCCCCCCCCCCCCCCCCCCCCCCCCCCGTCCCCCCCCCCCCCCCCCCCCCCCCCCCCCCCCCCCCCCCCCCCCCCCCCCCCTCCCCCCCCCCCCCCCCCCCCCCCCCCCCCGGACACATACTTGGCTGTAGGTTGACTGAAACTCTTCCAGTTCCTGGCCTCACAATCCCCTGATGCAGTTTCATGAGACATGATGGTAAGTCAACTGGGGGACTGAATGCATGCTTCAGCAGGGCCTTGGTCAGTAGAAGATGCCTATATTATGCCAAATTAATCTTTGATGGCAGGATAATTAACAGGCAGATTGTGCTTTGAGACATTGTGACCTCATGGGTTGGTTTCTGGACCTATGTTCAATTGAAGATGCCACTTATTAGGGACTATTTAAAGGGTGAATATTAAGAGATCTGGACATGTTGGGACACTTGCACTTTTGGGAGTATGTCCTAGATAACTTGGTGATGGTGGGGGCTGTATGAGATGACCCATACAATAGATTAATGCAGGAAGTCAATAAGTTGAAGTTGGAGAAAATACAGCCAAAAGACAGACTGTATTTAACATGGTAGGTGCTTGACAGCAGAGCAGGTGTAGCACACAGAAAGGGATATTCAGTCATTTATACAAGGCTATGCTGACAGATAGATATTGACTGCCATGGGAATGGGACCTGAGAATAACCTTGTTCAACTGCCAATGGCAAGAGATTTTACAAGCCCCCAGGTGCTTCACTAAATTATGTATAGCACTAAATCATGCAAATTCTGATTCTTTGGGTGTCAGTTCCTCTTTAAGTTCATTTACATGCCATCAAGATTACACAAAATGTGCCCAGGAGTTGTTCACTGCAGCTGAAGATATGAGGCAGATGTATGTACTAGGGGCCTGGATAAATATTTTCTTTGACTGCCCTTCTATGCTTTAAGAACAAGTTTCAAGAGGTATGTCACAACATTTTTTTAGACTCACCACACCCCCCCCCCCCTTGTTTTTGACTGGATTGGATCAGGCAATTAATTATTTTAATGAGTCACACTGGCTGTTGAATATCTTCATGCTTGTTGCCAAAAAGGTTTGCACTAGGTACTGGAAATCAAAGCTCTCCAAACAGTCCCTGAAGTTATAGCCTTAATGAATAAAACATAGGTCTTAGGACTTGATCTCTGGTAGAACCAGAGCTAATCTTCTAAATAAATGGCAGCAGACGTCACTGCATATTGAGGAATCATGAAAGGAGGCCTTACATGTGACCCTGTGTTTAAACCATGCAGGCACAAGTGGATTCACAGAGCCTGACCTACATCCTGGTTTTACTGGTGTGGGTGAACATTAGCTGGCTATTATCAGCTGTACATGTCTACCCATCTATTAGGTTCATAGGTTCATAGGTTCATACTAGGCTATCTGCCCAAGGGCATTTATAAGCCTGAAATATAGCTATGTGGCTTTCGCCACCCCTTTAGCTTCTTCTGAATAAAAATCCATGCCTATCATTTTGCTGTGCCTGTCAAGCAGTGACGCTTGAAGTAATCCCTGGGTATATCTACAAATCTCCCATCCATTGTCAAGACTCTTCGAACAAGACCAGAGAGGTGTCAGCCCTCACATGTACCGGGATTTTGTTCCCACAGCATAGGGAGTTCTGGTGATGAATCTGTCCCCTCCAGACGCTCTATTTATAACCGTGGTCAAGGTTTCTAAGTCTCCCGCCTTTTGTGGTTCTGAGGGATCTAGATTTTTGAGTGGTGAAGCATATCTTCATCAAATCTGGGTTTGACATGGCCTTATATGTCAGGCACAGGTCACCTTTGAGCAAGCTGTATGAGACTGAATAGAGCTGGAGTTCTTTTCTAGTCGGCAGCATACATTACATATTTTTGAGACCCTTTATCCTTTTGGTGAGGAACTTTTGGGGCCTTTCTAAGCTGCAGCAGGTGTCTGGTCAGATATCTTCGAACGTGCATTGTACTCAATCATAGGTCTAATAAGTGATGAGTACAGGGGGACGGTGACCTCCCTTGATCTAGATGTGAATCCCTTCATGATCAGGGTGATATATTAGTTTTCCCAACTACTTTAGCAACATGAGTGTCAAAGGAAAGGCTACTGTCAACCTGGGTCCTCAGACTTTGATGACTTTTCTGTGCTCAGTGGATTGCCACCATATGGTAGCTGAAATGTTTTCATAAAAAATAATCATTACAACTTTCATGATGTACAGATTTTATGTAGAATGTATTTCTGCTGTCAATGACTGACTCCCAAACCATGAAAGGGTAACTTTTCAGTTACAAATGATTGAAAATGCCAGTACTCAAAACACCACACTCTATAATAGCATAGCCTAGTTAGCCTAGTACTAATCTATGAACCCATGACAGTGACTAATAGACTAGTTGCGGACTTTACTATATCAGTGATTTTTTTTGAGTAGTTACATCACAGCTATGCTATTGTTGAGGTTTAGACTCATGTCCTAATCCATTCCAAGACATCTGCATAACATATAAAAGTCAGTTTAGCAGAAAAATTGTGCATTTTCCATATCCCATTGAAATGAATGGGTAAACTGTAATCAAACTAAAACACAACAGAAAAAAGAATAACTAGAACATGCGTTAAGCGCATACGCATAATGCTTGTGTGTGTGTGTGTGTGTGTGTGTGTGTGTGTGTGTGTGTTTGTCGGGGGGGAGTCTGCTTTCTGTGTTATACATAAAAACTTTATCATTATTCATGATTTCATCACTCAACGCAAGAAACTCATTTATTAAATGTACATGCAGTACTATATATTTAATGACACCAGAATAGTACATATTCTTTATATAAATAAATATAATGTATCTCTATCTATCTATGATAATATAATGAATTATTGCCAATGAGTGATTGAAAGTAAAAACAACCTTTTTGGTGATAACATTTATCACCAGTCAATGTGATCACAAATGTAAACCAATGAGTTACATTTGTTATAACCAAAACAATACTAAAGAACTTGTTTTACATTTTACTTATTTATTTAACATTTGTTAACTGGGAAAATCTAACTTGGGACAAAGCCAGTTTTCAGCAGAGGCCCAGGGAGAAATGCTCCAAATACATGTCTTTGTAATGTGGGAGGAAACCAGAGCACCCAGAGGAAACCCACACGAACACAGGGAGGACATGCAGACTCCACAAAGAAGGCACATCAGCCCAGAATTGAACCAGAGAACCTCTTGCTATGAGGCTTATTAATGCTACTGCCACTGCGCCATCCTATACTCCTTGAAGGCTGGTGTAGCCAAGACGTCAGAGTGAGAGCAACAGAATAAATTCTTTTTGGTTTACTGGCTGGTGGTTTTATTTTCATTTATCTTTCTTTGTGGCTTTGTAATATCCTGAAATAACATATTTCAACCAACTATACCAGTGATGAATTTTCCCTAAATTTCAACTAGCAATAAATGCTTACAATGACAAAACATAATACCATATACACTTCTACACACACACACACACACACACACACACACACACACACACACACACACACACACACACACAAAATACAGATATATATCTATATACAGAGAGAGACCAATAGAATAGAGTCAGACAGATAAGATGCTCTTCCTTAAAAGTGACATTTTCTGTCAATAGAATGGAATTATGATAGCACACCCACCCTAAAATAGACTTGTATGGAATCATAAGTATGACATGAATATGCATATGTCTTTGCACCTAAAATCACCTTGGTTAAATAAGCTGTATAGATAAGTGTTATAATATGTTTTTCTGAGAATGTTGGCAGAAAATTCCAGACTGTTTCAATGATAAAAGTTATATACTTGTCAGGGCTAACATTCACCATAAAAAACCATTTCATCTGTCAATTTTCCACCATTTGGTTCGTAACAAATATGCAAATTATCTGTGTTCTAGCTGAAAAACTCAATAAATGTCAAAATCATATCTTTCATGTGTTGTTATGACACCAGAATTTAACATAATGCTTATTTTTTACAACTGATGGCTGGGTAGGTAAAATGGTCCTAGGACTCTTTACTCATAATCTGAGCCAAGTAGCAATAACAGATGTAATTTTTTAAACATCTTAACATTAATTCAGAAATGTAAAGGCAATTAAATGCATATAGATTTATATAAATGTTGACTTTAGACACAATTTTTCTTACGTAAAGATAATGTCTCAGAAAACGTGATTTTTCTCATGCTGTATGTTACACCAATGTTATAATAAAATCACAGTTTTGAAGTAGGGCAGACTAGCATCCACATATACAAGATGCTGTTGTTATCTTGCCTTTAATGCATTCACTTCATGCAGTATGTTAAATAACGCTGAGTATCTAACTGAATTGTTCTAAAATGTTACAAGAATTACAGAAATGCTGGTATTTATGATACATTAAAGTCAAAACTGTCATTATAAACTGACAATGGAGTATTTCCAAAACACTGGGTTTAAAACACAAGTGAAGTATTGGTTCTGTTCAGGTTAATGTATATAAAAGCTAGCCAACCATTGACACCAAGGCTAAAATATGCAATTGTGTATAAAAATAAGATTTAAAACTCTCTTTATGGTGTGACATAAATTATTATGTTAATATATTTTTTATGCTTTAAAATTCATGGTATTGCTGCTGTTTTGCCTTTGAAGCAGAGAAGATAGCCTAAGAGCACTTTTAAGAAATTATCCCAGCATAATTCCATGCAGAATGTAAACAAATGCCAGATGATTTTGGAGATGCATCCCTTTGGGACCAAAACCAGTTTAAAACATTCCAGATTAGGAGCAAAGTCTTGTTTTTAGGTCTAACATGGTTAAAGTGATTTGCTACACTTTCCTTAACAAATGTGAATAATCTACCTTTAGTTTTGAGAGTAATCTCCTCACTATACCATATAAATTTGGCAGTTTTTGTTGCAAATAGTATGCTATTTTTGCAATTAATGCCATTGGTAAACATCACCCTTTGAAATTTTTCTTGAAGCTGAAAATTCCTGATATGACATGAAAGACTAGACTGTACCCACAATGCTTCACTACTTTCATCAGTGTATAAGCAACTATTTCCCATGCTATGTGCAACAACAAGGGAGTCTTATATCCTAGTAACACAATTTGTCAGCTCACAGGTGGAATACCCAACCTTGAAACCTGACACACTTGCTGCTTTATTAGTGAAACCTTAATGCAAATAATTAACTGTGCCTCTAACTAAGTATGGTATGTTCTTTAATTAGCTAGAATGCTTTGTTGGTGTACATAAATTATTGGCATTATCTTACTTATTTTGAGGGTGAGTCACATACCTCTCAACTGTACAGATTTTCGCAGAATGCCCAGATTTTTGCCTCAAATTTTTGGTTCATTTTTCATAAAATTGTGGTTTTCTGTCAAATCAGTAGCAAATCATTAAAGACTGAAGTTAGAAAATAATAATAATCACTCAAAGACAGACACTGACACTCACACTCTCATTCATGCACAGACTCTAACACACTAACACACACACACACACACACACACACACACACACACACACACACACACACACACACAGAGAGTCATACATGTACCTACTTACATTACACATAAGTACATGGTTAGAGTGTCACTCATGTACAGATACACTGCACTGGCACACTCTCACTCGTACAGACACACAGATACTTACACATTGTCACACACATGCACACAGTTACACACATACATACACATAAGCACGTTGTTTTACTGTCATTCATGCACAAACACTTTGTAATGACACACTCTCACGCATGGACACAAGAGACACTGACACATTGTCTCTTACACACACATGCACACACATGCATATTTACATATAAGCACATTGTTATACTGTCATTCATGCACAGATACACAGACACTGAGATGCTCACATTCATGCAGAGACACTGACACATTTTCACACACACAAACAGTCACACATAATTATTTGCACATAAGCACACTGTTATATTGTCACTCATTCACAGACACTGACATTGTCACACTCATGCAGAGACACTGACACATTTTCACACACACATAGATAAACAGTCACACACAGTTATTTACACATAAGCATATTGTTATACTGTCATTCATGCACAGACAAACAGATGCTGATATGCTCTCACTCTGGCAAAGACACACAAACCCTGACAGACACACACATACACCAGATGCCATGTTTATAGCTATTGACTTTCTTTGCTGCAAGTGCTGAAGCAGTTCAGCCCATGTCTATGGACCTCCACAGTCATGGCAGGGGACAATTCCATTATATGCTAATGACAGGATCTAACATTACAGCAGTCACTCATATTGGTGGTATTCTAGCTGGGTCACTGTGTTGGAAGGCCCAGCTTTGGTTGTAGTGGTGAGCTTGTCTGTACCACAGCACAACCCTGAATATGTCATTATATTCCATGCTATTTTACTGTTCTGCCTGGAGTGTCATTCCCAGGAATGGTTATAGTATTGATCAGTTATGTTTGGCTGAACAATCCATCGTCATGCCTTGGCAATAAAGCATTATGGTGCCATATTTGCAGAATGATAGCCACCATTGTACATCTGTAGCTTCTCTTTCCTGTTTCCATGTGTAATTCAACAGTCTCTTACTTGTGAATCACAAACTATATTATGGATCTCCATCTGAATACACACACACACATACACACACACACTTTCATAGGCACACAGTCACACATGTACATACACATAAGCACATTGTTATAGTGTCACTCAAGGACAGACACTGACACACGCACACTCTCATTCATGCACAGATGCACATACTCACACACACACACACACACACACACACACACACACACACACACACACACACACACACACACACACACACACACATTTTCTCTCACTCAGGAGTCCAGGAATGCAATTGTTCCATTGTATTCCAAGGGGTCTGGTGGATATCAATGAATTGTATAAGGCATGGTACATGGGTGTTTTACAGCAAAACAGACCTATGCAATTGTGTATCATGTTCATGAAGAGCATACCAAATGTATAAGAAGATTGATTTTCTTTTTCTTAGTGACAGACATTGGCAATGTAGTTTACAAAAGGCAAGTTTCTATTAATGATGATTGAAAAATACCTCAAGAGATAGTATACAAAATGAATAAATTCATATAGTAGATGTAAATAATAATTACAAGTATACTTACTTTCATCAATACCTCTGATCGGCTGACGTTTTTGTTGTTTTTCCTCACCCATGCTAAACTGACGCAAAAGAACTCTGTGCTGTTAGAAACAAAAAGGATAGTAAGAATAATACAAATAATACACAGTTTATGTGGTTTACACATATGAGAGACTGTCCTATACAGAAATATAGCTGCCCTCATCCAATGGGTTAATTACAGTCACTATTAATAGCAATATTGAGAAAAGGTTCATAATTTCTTCTATTTTTGGTAAGTTTTCCATTCAGACTTTGCTTTAACAGCTGGGAAGGTGGAGTTTTCTTTTCTGTGCTAAGCAAGACTGCTGCATTTGCTTAAAATGCAGGTGGTACAGACGTTTAAAATAGTACAGTGATTTAAAAATAAAACAAGCACTGAAACATAAAATTGACACTTTTATAACAGATAAAGTGAACTGTGACTTTAAAATGGAATGTGCAAAAGGGAAAATGTTACAACCACAGAAAGTCTGTTGCTTAAAACAATGCCTTTATATAATCTGCACAGGTCACTGTATCACTTCCCCTTTGCCTGCCCTTTCCTGAGTTGCTAGAATATAAGAGCTGGAAGGTTTTAGAGTACTTCCTCCCAGCTACTCATTCCACCAAGAATCCACATCCCTCATATTACAGTGACTTCCAACCCTGTCAGTGACTACTTCCTGTGCACTGTGACATATCTGAATCAGGACGACCTGCTATGACAAAACACAGCATGGGGAGTACTCTGTTTCATCATGTTAGATTCTGTTAACACTTAAACAGTTGTATCAGTATTAGGAAATTGTTTATGTTGTCGATGGTTGATTATATTACACAGTTATTCGCAATATGTTGGATGGTTCTTTATAGCAGGAGCTTTTTAATGATGTGTCCAAGATTGCTTGACACAGAGAAAAGGGAAATGGTGATTTTTATCTAAAATCTTTTCATTTCCCCAAGCTTGTATGACACCAAGGGCAATATATTATGAGGTGAGGTTGCAGGGAGAACAGCCTTCCTGTAAAAAACAAATGATTTAGTAAATGCTGTGTCTTACAATGTTCAGTGTTGATGCTGTAGTAAGATTTGGATGCCTCTCAAATAAGGAATATGTGATCTTTCATTAAAGATCTAAAGGAAGGAAGGTGTTATTTGGATTACTTCATGGACTTACACAACACAAATAAAAAAAAAGAAAGTGCAGATGTGCAAGTTGCACTTACCCATAACAGTAGATTTTTGATATCTTCACTGCTGCAGTAGCCTTATGGGTGTATCCTGCCAAGATTACAGCAACTGGATAGCTTCCAAAAGCTTTCACTCCTGCACTGTCACTCTGGATACCTATAGACTAAACCCTGTTGGAGGGTGTGACGTCCCCACTCTGGGCCAGTAATCAAGGAGCCTGAATCCTCACCATTGACACTTGAGAGAGATGTGCACTTGAAATACAAATGGATACTCTCAGTACTTCAAGATACAGACCTCTCTACATCAAACACAATTTCCCTTAAGAGCACACAGGAAACTCTTTTTCACTGCCACCAGTCAGTTACTATTAGGCTCTTAAAAAGGTATGCAATTATGCTGAGTGAACTTAATATTAATACAAATGGTAATGTTGACCAAACAGCAAGGCTTTCAGGAATGACCAGAGTTATCACCGAATATATATGTGCAAATACTCTTAAAGCTTAAATATTTTCTAAAAATGACCAGCCAGAATGAAAAGTTTAAATATATGAAAGAACAAGAAAATGCTAAATATCTATTTACAGTAAACGCCAGAGTTCAGTGGCGGGGAATATTAAAAATAACACCAATGGAAAGTTTCACACAGTTATAGAAAAACAGTATTTAGCTAGTCTCACTATCTATTCCTGATGGACTAAAAGAATTACTGTTCCCTATTTAAGTTACTTACTGCCGTAAGGCAAGATAATGTGGGTGAGAGGTCCTTGTTGTCAGATCCAAGACAGAATACAGAATGCTGAGAGCAAACTCTTAATAATATCTCAATATTGTTTTTGGCTTAAAGAATGACATCACATACATCTGGTCAACTGACTCTTTTTCTCATGCTATCACCAGCACTAGAAGCTGACAGGATTTTAGCACTTATGTGCTACCATACACACAGATAGAGCTTTGCTCAGATCTCCTGGAAGTCATAAAACCATAAAGCCATTCCTCTCTTCTTATAGGAGCTACAACCTATTCTTTAGCACAGACATTGCACCTCTGGCTCCATTCAAACTGTGGGATAACATCTTTATGGCTTAAACCATAAAGTAATTTAATTTCAGATATATTGTAAAGTTTGCTGCAGCTGGATTGTGATTAACCTCTGCCAGTATCCTCTACTGAATCACATACATTTAATTCAGTTGTAATAATACATGTACATTTCCTTTCTTTCCAGCAGAGCACACTGTTGATATATTTTAACACAAACAACTTTACAAATATGTTTTTAAACATAAGCATCTAAGCATCTGCACACATCAGTTTGAAACATAAATGACATATAATTCTTTGAAAAATTCCAGCTAGCTGTGCTGGCATATGTTACGAATCCACTGCCTTACTTCTCTTGGCATGGTTGGTAGAACTTCCTATTGTCACATCTCCCCCCCCCCACTTTGAAGACTCAAGCTAGATTTTCAAGTACCCCTTGAGAAATGTTGCTTGAGAGGAATGAGACTATCTGGGAATACATTACCCTATACCATGTCTTGAGATTCCATCTGCCTTGGCATTGGTGATCCCACTACAGTGCTGCACTGTCATATAATATGCCTGCAACCCTAGGCTCCACCATAGTAACTTGTCATTTTGCTGACTAGCCTGACATAGATCCACTTCAGACTCCTCCTGCCTCCTACTGCAAATACTTAGTACCAGCGCCTCTGATCATGGTAAGGCTTCATAATGTTAACAAGGGACAATTGGTGCCCCTGCCTCCTACCTAGCAGTTCTACAGTGCAGTTAATATCAGTGACCTTCCTTACCACTTTGAAGGGTCCCTCTCAAGCTGCCTGCAGCTTACTGTGTCCGAAAAGAATGAAAACCATAACCTCCTTCCCCAATACATGCTCTCTGACTTGAGCATTCCTGTCATACCAGACTTTTTCTGCTGTTGAGTTCCTTCCAGGTCCTCCTGAGCCAAGCCCATGAGCTCCTTAAGCCTTGTTCTGAGGTTTAGGACACATGCTACAACAGACTCCTTGTGGGATTCACAGTTACTCTCCCGCTCATCACAAATCAAATCTAAAGGTCCCCTCACCCTATGCTCATACAGCAAATCAAAGGGTGAAAAACCTGTGGATTCCTTGTGTACTTCTCTGTAAGCAAACAACAGATGGGGCAGATATTTGTCCCACTCTATCTTAAACTGGTCTGCAAATGCTTGTAGCATGGTCTTTAGTATAGAATTTAACCTCTCCACAAGATCATTAGTCAGGAGATGGTAGAGGGTGATCTTTAGGTGCTTCACTCCACAGTGCTTCCACAGAAAAGCCAACAGATCTGACATGAAATTGGCACTTCTGTCAGTCAGTATGTCTCTTGGGAAACCTACCCTGCTGAAAATCTCTAACAAAGCATTTGCCACATTTCCTGCATCAATGGAGGACAGAACCACTGTTTCACATTATCTAGTAGCACATTCTACTACCACCAGGATATACTTCTTCCCTGTGGAGCTTGGGGTACTCAGAGGCCCCACAATATCCATAGCTGCCCTCTGAAATGGCTCCTCAATCACAGGCAAAGGCATCAAAGGAGCTTTGAACTTTTCTCCTGCCTTGCCTACTTTTTGGCACTGCTAAAAGGTCCTGCAGTACCCTGTTACATCCCTTCCAATCACAGGCCAATAAAAGTTCTGCATAATATGTCTCTTGGTATGCTTTATGCCCATATGACCTGCAAAAGGAATGTCACTAGCTATGGCTAAAAGTGCCAGATGGCAGGCTGTAGGCATTACCAACTGCTGTATTACCTCACCCTCTATCCATCCCTCAGGGGTCCGCTCCATATACATTAACCTTTTGTTCCAGTATACATAATCCCCTTTTCCTTGAGAATCAAGTGCCTCCTTAGCTACTTCCCTCAAGCCTCTTAGTGTTGGATCTGAGAGCTGTGCCTGTCTCAGCTCTACTTTTGTGACTCTTTCTAGCTCCCTTTCCACTGGAAGTCTGGCATCCTCTAACAGTGGTGCCTCACTGTCAGCCTAGCTACTACCACTCCCCTCTGCCCTTGCAGTCACTCTTTCCAAGGGGGACATAAGTATCTACCAGCAGCTGGGGCTCACCATCAGGCTCACTGCCACAGGGTAGCTCCCCTCCCTGAAAAAGCCACCTCACCAGCTTTGGCTTCAGGTATGAGGTCTGTCTAGGTCTACCCCAGGTTACCAGTCCCACATGCCTGTCTCCAAGCATGACTGCATGTAACTGGCTGCACACAAGGTACTGCATTATCAAAATTATTCTCTATCAAGACATCTGCAGGGATATCCTCAAACACACCTACTTTTTTGCTTTATTTTCCCCCTCCTAGTCAAGGTGAACCCTGGCAAAAGGCATTTGAATTGGGTCTTTCCTAATCCTCTGACTGGAGTGGACTACCCAAGCAAATACTGCTCCTCTTTAACCACTGCAGGCTACACAATGTTTTTGTAGAGGCTGTATCTCTCTTAGCAGTGGCCTGTTTTCATTCCACTAAGATAAGATATAACCTCTTATGATAGTTTTGTACCCCTATTGTCTCCAGACAACTCACCACTGGCATACTGTTATTCCCACTTGCTGTCTCCCCTACCTTTTCTCCCCACCTTGGCTCCATAGACATCTATATGCTACATGGCCACACTGGTTACATTTAAAACATTTAATCCTTGATCCTGGTTGTGTGCCTGAACTAGTTGCTTCCCCGGTTACTGGTGGACTCTGTTGGGGTGATTTAGGCTGCCCACCATGGGTTCTCTTATATCCATGTGCAGTACTGGGTATCCCTTTCCTGTGCAGTAATGCCTGGCTTGCTAAGCAGAGATCCCCCATTATCCCCAGCTCATCTGCAGAGTTGCACTCTAGGTTTGCCAACCAATGCTCATGTCCTCAGGCAAAGTGCTAAGGCCTTGTTCCTTCACTAAAAGGTCTGCCAGCCCTTTAGAAGGGGTGACCTGGCACCCACTCACTCACCTATGAAATTAAGTGCTTAACTCAGCAATATCATCACATACACTTTCACCTGCCTTGCATCTATGCTCACAAAACTTTTTTTTTCTGTAAGCTTCAGGTGTTAACTTAAAACATTCAAGTAAATATTTCTTGACTTTTTCATATTTCAAAAAATCAATATCAAACAATTTAGAAACAGCAATTACTGCTTTACCATGGAGTAAGGGGGTTAGAAACCATACCCAGAGCCCTTGATCAACATTATACTGTTTATATATCCTTTCCAATATATGAATAAAACTATCAACATTATCCCCCTCTGTAAATTATGGAAGAATTTTACTGACCTTTATTGCTTCAGGGGTTTGGTTATTCCCTTCCCCATTACCTCCGTGACCCTGGCAAAGAGTCAGCATCTCCATCTCATGTTGATGCTGCTTCTCATTTTCTTCAGCCTCCAAATGCTGCAGTCTCTCATTGTCTTCAGCCTCCAAATGTTGCAGTCTCTCATTGTCTTCAGCCTCCAAATGTTGCAGTCTCTCATTGTCTTCAGCCTCCAAATGTTGCAGTCTCTCATTGTCTTCAGCCTCCAAATGTTGCAATCTCTCATTGTCTTCAGCCTCCAAATGTTGCAGTCTCTCTGCTGATTCTAATTCACCTCCAGTTCAAGTCTCTTTAACTCCAGACAGATTTTTAAGTCCTCTGAGGAAAATGTGAACGGTCCTGTTTCTGAGGGCAGCAAATTCCCATCATCAGACTCGTTATCCTCCTGGTTGCTGGTCTGAGTAGCGACTAAGGATGAAATAATTTCCTCTTTAGTCAGGCTGGCATATACAAGTCATTTGGCTTCTCACACCATGGCCAACTGGTTCTTGATCAGCTTGCCATAATCCTCTGCTGACATTTTGCTTGCTCTCCTCAACTAAACTAAACTAACAAAAAAAAAAAAGAAATGAATAAAACTCTTGTGATATGAAATTCTGAATGTCCACCATGTCAGATGTGACCACAAGCTAATCACCCTAGGCATCCACATCCTGCCCCCACCCCCCATTAGGGAAACCACCATAAAAAGTTTCTCCAAAGTCAACTTCACGCTTCTTAAGACAGAAGTGTAAACTTTATGACACCCACACAGACGGACAATAGAGGTATGACTGCTAAATCCTACACAAATGCACTTTATAAGCACTTACACGAGTGCATGGATCGTGCTATCCCTAACAGAACCAAGATGCTATCCTCCAAAAAAAGGAAGCCAATCTGGTGGTCCCCTGCCATAAACAAACTCTACAACAGAAGAAAGAAACTGTTGCAAAAAAGAATAAAATTCCATGATTGGGGGTACTCCCTGGTCAGCCTCAGTAAGAAGCTGAGATCCCTCATAAAATCCTCCAAAGCTTGTTATGAAAACAAAATCACTATGATTCTAAAGACAGCCACAAAGCATTCTATAGCTATGTCAAGAATCTCAATGGCGACACTCAGATCTGCTCTGAGTTACAGCACAAAGACCATAAATATACAGAACCAACTGATATTGCCAACATCCTGGCAGATAGGTTCAGTGCTAACTTTACCCCCTCCCTCACCCCCTAAAGGGCCCATCTCTATACCATAAGAATGCAAAGTTCCTGTAATCACGGCTGCACAGGTAAAAACAACACTTTCCAAAACCAAGAACACAGCATCCATGGGACCTGACAACATCCCAGGCTGCATTCTACATGAACTGCAGAATGAACTGGCACCTCACCTAAGCACCATGTTCAATCATAGCCTCACCTCAGGCTCTGTGCCCACTGAATGGTGCACAGCAAAGGTTATCCCACTCCACAAAGGCGGAGCCACCATGGACCCCGGGAACTACCGCCCCATTACCCTAATGTGCCCGGTCTGCAAGGCCATGGAATGTATCATCATGGATCTTATACACAAAGACATTGGTAATCTCCAAACTCTGGACCCCACCCAGTTTGGGTTTGTAAAAGGAAGCCCATGTCTCCTAAACCTGATAGACTTCTTTGAAGCAGTCACCAAAGACACAGATGAGGGTAAGGTGGTTCACACAGTCTATCTAGATCTCGCCAAGGGTTTTGACACCATCCCCCACTCTGAAATTATAGATAAACTCTCTAAACTAGGTGTAAATTGCTGTGTCACAAGATGGGTTGCCAACTGGCTCACTGACAGAACCCACACTGTGAAAGTACCACACTCCTAATCTGACTTCAGACCAGTGATGAGTGGAGTACCCGATGGTTCAGTCCTGGGTCTTCTCCTGTTTGGTATCTACTTTTCTGAAGTACAGGCTAACACAGAAGGTCTTTGGCTAATGAAGTTTGCAGATGACTGCAAACTAGGAGCCATAATCGAAACTGCTAATGAAGTGTCATTGTTCCCCTCTACTTGTCACTCATTAGACCCATTATAGAGTACAACGCCCCTTTTGGTATGTACCTCACAAGACATCTCCAATAACTGGAAAGGCCACAGAAATACCTCACAAAGAGGATTACCAGCCTCAAACAGATGCCCTATGTAGACCATCTAAAAAAACTCCAGCTTTACTCCCTTGCATATCGTCTACTCAGAGGCGATCTCTGCCTAACATACAAAGCTATGTCAAACCCAGAGCTGTTGGACATGCTCCATTTAAAGAAATCCCAGTTCCTCTGATCCGCATGCTCTAGGGACCTAAACCTTGTCACCACAATAAACAGAACATGCTGGAGGGATAGATTCCTGTCCCAGAGACTTCCCATACTCTGGAACAAACTACCTATCTACATCAAACAAAGCTCCTCATTAGCACTCTTCAAGAAAAATCTTGATGATTGGATGGGAAATAGGAAATTCACCCTGAAGTCACCTCTGTGGCTCTGCTCGACAGGGGCGCAGGAAAATAATTTTCTTGGGTGGCGAAAGCCAGGGTACCTTTTTGGGTAGGCTTATATAGGCCCTAGGGCCAATAGCCTAGTACCTACCTATGAAACTATGTGGCTGCTGAGAGAATGCATACCTTTAGTCACAACTGCTTAAAGGTTACAGAAGTTCAATATCCTAGCACTGCCACCAGTATGTGATGTCCCCACTCTGGGCCAGTAATCAAGGAGTCTGAATCCTCACCACTGACATTGGAGATGATGTACCCTTGAAATACAAATAGATACCCTCAGTATTTCCAGATGCAGACCCCTCTGCATCAAGCACAATTTCCCATAAGAGCACACATGAAACACACTCAGTCTAGGGTCTGAATTTCTCTGACCCCCTCCAGGTCCCCAATAAGACTGCACACTGGTATGGCTGTAGGGGTTAGTTCCTCAGCCAGGTGTCCAAGTGAAGTCCTTCAGCGCCCTCTCTGTGAAAATAGTCATTCTTGTCCCTGCTCCAAGTACCTAATACAAACCCTCTTTGAGATTTCATTTTCACACACACATACCTGGGAAAGGCTGGCACAGATTACCCACTCTACCAGCTTTGCCCAGACTATAAGGTAGATTCACTGTCACCAGTCAGTTGCTATAAGGCACTTAAAAAGGTGTCTATCTTAGAACATCTAGGTTTAAAACCTTTGAATGTTCTAATATCGAATGCTACAGAGCGAAAGCTTAAAATATTGAAGCAACAGAAACCCAAATTCTTTCTTAGGGAAAGATTTTTTTGTCCATTTCTGTTGCTTCAGTATTTTCAGCACTGTCGTGGAAAGTTACGGGTTGGGTTCAGGTAAGTGTGCGATTGTGTGGATGTGAGGGTTAGGGTGGGTTAGGTGAGTTAGGGTTAGGGCACAGGTTAGGTATGTGTGCGATTGTGTGGACATGAGGGTTAGGGCAGGTTAGGTGAGTTAGGGTTAGGGAGTGGGTGAGGTGAGTGTGCGATAGTGATGGACCTTAGGGTTAGGGTTTGGGTTAAGGTAAGTGGATAGTTAGTGGTGTGTGTATAGTTTAGTGTAGGGTTAGTTGTAAGATTTTAGGTGTATGTGTGTGGATTGCTGTTTGTTTGGTGTGCTTGTGTTGTGTGTATGTGTTTTGGAACAGCGATTCTTTCCCTAGGAAAAAAAAATCACTGTTCTGACAGTTCGAGATTGTAAGCTTTCACTTACATAGGGTCGATTAATCACCATTCGCTTCTTTAAGCGGTCTGTGATCTAATACAGACCTTTAAAAAGGGTATCCAATTATGCTGAAGTGAAGTTAATATGAATACAAAAGGTAATGTTGGCCAAACAGCAAGGCTTTCAGGAGTGGACAGAGTTATCACCAAATAAATATGTGCAAATACTCTTAAAGCTTAAATATTTTCTAAAAATGACCAGCCACAATGAAAAGTTTAAATATATGAAAGAACAAGAAAATACTAAATATCTATTTACAGTAAACACCAGAGATCAGTGACAGGGAATATTAAAAATAACATTGATGGAAAGTTTCACAGAGTTACAGAAAAACAGTATTTAGCTAGTCTCACTATCTATTCCTGGTGGACTAAAAGAATTACTGTTCCCTAGTTACTTATTGCCGCAAGGCAAGATAATGTGGGTGAGAGGTCCTTGTTGTCAGATCCAAGACAGAATACAGAATGCTGAGAGCAAACTCCTAATAATATCTAAATATTGTTTTTGGCTTAAAGAATGACATCACATACATCTGGTCAACTGACTCTTTTTCTCATGCTATCACCACCACTAGAAGCTGACAGGAATTTAGCACTTATGTGCTACCATACACACAGATAGAGCTTTGCTCAGATCTCCTGGATGTCATAAAACCATAAAACCATTCCTCTTATCTTATGGGAGCTACAACCTATTCTCTAGCACAGGCATTGCACTCCTGGCTCCATTCAAAACTGTGGGATAACATCTTTATGGCTTAAACCTGATAATTTAATTTCAGATATATTTTAAAGTTTGCTGCAGCTGGATTGTGATTAACCTCTGCCAGTATCCTCTAGTGAAACATACATTTAATTCAGTTGTAATAATGCATATACATTTCCTTTCTTTCCAGCAGGGCACACTGTTGATATATTTTAACACAAGCAACTTTACAAATATGTTTTTAAACATAAGCATCTGCGCACATCAGTTTGAAACATAAATGACATATAATTCTTTACAAAATTCCAGCTAGCTATGCTGGCATATGTTACGAATCCACTGCTTTATTTCTCCTGGCATGGCTGGTAGAACCTCCTATTGTCACATCTCCCCCCCCCCCTTTGAAGACTCAAGCTAGATTTTCAAGTACCCCTTGAGAAATGTTGCTTGAGAGGAATGAGCCTATCTGGGAATACATTACCCTATACCATGTCTTGAGATTCCATCTGCCTTGGCATTGGTTATCCCACTACAGTGCTGCACTGTCATATAATATGCCTGCAACCCTAGGCTCCACCATAGTAACTTGTCATTTTGCTGACTAGCCTGACATAGATCCACTTCAGACTCCTCCTGCCTCCTACTGTAAATACTTAGTACCAGGGCCTCTGATCATGGTAAGGTTTCATCATGTTAACAAGGGATAATTGGTGCCCCTGCCTCCTGCCTAGCAGTTCTACAATGCAGTTAACATCACTGACTTTCCTTACCACTTTGAAGGGTCCCTCTCAGGCTGCCTGCAGCTTATTGTGTCTGACAGGAATGAAAACCATAACCTCCTTCCCCACAGCATACTGTCTGACTTTAGCATTCCTGTCATACCAGACTTTTTCTGCTGTTGGGTTCCTTCCAGGTCCTCCTGAGCCAAGCCCATGAGCTCCTTACGCCTTATTCTGAGGTTTAGGACACATGCTACAAGAGACTCCTTGTGGGATTCACACTCAATCTTCCGCTCATCACAAATCAAATCTAAAGATCCCCTCACCCTATGCTCATACAGCAACTCAAAGGGTGAAAAACCTGTGGATTCCTTGTGTACCTCTCTGTAAGCAAACAACAGATGGGGCAGATATTTGTCCCACTCTATCTTAAACTGGTCTGCAAATGCCTGTAGCATGGTCTTTAGTGTAGAGTTTAACCTCTCCACAAGATCATTAGTCAGGAGATGGTAGAGGGTGATCTTTAGGTGCTTCACCCTGCAGTGCTTCCACAGAAAAGCCAACAGGTCTGATATGAAATTGGCACCTCTGTCAGTCAATATTTCTCTTGGGAAACCTACCCTGCTGAAAATCTCTAACAAAGCATTTGCCACCTTTCCTGCATCAATGGAGGACAGAGCCACTGCTTCCCATTATCTAGTAGCATATTCTACTACCACCAAGATATACCTCTTCCCTGTGGAGCTTGGGGTATTCAGAGGCCCCACAATATCCATAGCTGCCCTCTGAAATGGCTCCTCAATCACAGGCAAAGGCATCAAAGGAGCTTTGAACTTTTCTCCTGCCTTGCCTACTTTTGGACACTGCTAAAAGGTCCTGCAGTACCCTGTTACATCCCTTCCAGTTACAGGCCAATAAAAGTTCTGCATAATATGTCTCTTGGTATGCTTTATGCCCATATGACCTGCAAAAGGAATGTCACGGGCTATGGCTAAAAGTGCCAGATGGTAGGCTGTAGGCATTACCAACTGCTGTGTTACCTCACCCTCTATCCATCCCTCAGGCATCCACTCTATATACATTAACCTTTTGTTCCAGTATACATACTCCCCTTTTCCTTGAGAATCAAGTGCCTCCTTAGCTACCTCCCTCAAGCCTCTTAGTGCAGATTCGGAGAGCTGAGCCTGTCTCAGCTCTACATTTGTGACTATTCCCAGCTCCCCTTCCACTGGTAGTCTGGTATCCTCTGACAGTGGTGCCTCACTGTCAGCCTAGCTACTACCACTCCCCTCTGCCCTTGCAGTCACTCTGTCCAAGGGAACATAAGTACCTACCAGCAGCTAAGGCTCACCATCAGGCTCACTGCCACAGGGTAGCTCCCCTCCCTGAAATAGCCACCTCACCAGCTTTGGCTTCAGGTATGAGGTCTGTCTGGGTCTACCCCAGGCTACCAGACCCACATGCCTGTCTCCAAGCCTGACTGCATGTAACTGGCTGCACACAAGGTACTGCATTATCAAAATCATTTGCTATCAAGACATCTGCAGGGATATCCTCAAACACACCTACTTTTTTGCTTCATTTTCCCCCTCCCAGTCAAGGTCAACCCTGGCAAAAGGCATTTGGAATGGGGTCCCTCCTAATCCTCTGACTGGAGTGGACTACCCAAGCAAATACTGTTCCTATTTAACCACTGCAGGCTACACAATGTTTATTTAGAGGCTGTATCTCTCTCTTAGCAGTGGCCTGTTTTCCATCCACTAAGATAGGATATAACCTCCTGTGATAGTTTTGTACCCCTTTTGTCTCCAGACAACTCACCACTGGCATACCGTTATTCCCACTTGCTGGCTCCCCTACCTTTCCCCCCATGTTGGCTCCATAGACATCTATATGCTACATGGCCACACTGGTTACATTTAAAACATTTAATCATTGATCCTGGTTGTGTGCCTGACCTAGTTGCTTGCCCTGTTACTAGTGGACTCTGTTGAGGTGATTTAGGCTGCCCACCATGGGTTCTCTTATATCCATGTGCAGTACTGGGTATCCCTTTCCTGTGCAGTAATGCCCGGCTTGCTAAGCAGAGATCCCCCATTATCCCCAGCTCATATGCAGAGTTGCACTCTAGGTTTGCCAACCAATTATCTTGTCCTCGGGTAAAGTGCTAAGGGCTTGTTCCTTCACCAAAAGGTCTGCCAGCCCTTCAGAAGGGGTGACCTGACACCCACTCACTCACTCACCTATGAAAATAAGTGCTTAGCTCAGCAATATAATCACACACACTTTCACCTGCCTTGCATCTATGCTCACAAAACTTTTTTTTTTTGTAAGCTTCATGTGTTAACTTAAAACATTCAAGTAAATATTTCTTGACTTTTTCATATTTCAAGCAATCAATATCAGACAATTTAGAAACAGCAGTTACTGCTTTACCATGGAGTAAGGGGGTTAGAAACCATACCCAGAGCCCTTGATCAACATTATACTGTTTATATATCCTTTCCAATATATGACTAAAACTATCAAAATTATCCCCCTCTGTAAATTATGGAAGAATTTTACTGACCTTTATTGCTTCAGGGGTTTGGTTATTCCCTTCCCCATTACCTCCGTGACCCTGGCAAAGAGTCAGCATCTCCATCTCATGTTGATGCTGCTTCTCATTTTCTTCAGCCTCCAAATGCTGCAGTCTCTCATTGTCTTCAGCCTCCAAATGTTGCAGTCTCTCATTGTCTTCAGCCTCCAAATGCTGCAGTCTCTCTGCTGATTCTAATTCACCTCCAGTTCAAGTCTCTTTAACTCCAGACAGATTTTTAAGTCCTCTGAGGAAAAGGTGAATGGTCCTGTTTCTGAGGGCAGCAAATTCCCATAATCAGACTGGTTATCCTCCTGGTTGCTGGTCTGAGTAGCGACTAAGGATGAAATAATTTCCTCTTTAGTCAGGCTGGCATATACCAGTCATTTGGCTTCTCACACCATGGCCAACTGGTTCTTGATCAGCTTGCCATAATCGTCTGCTGACATTTTGCCTGCTCTCCTCAACTAAACTAAACTAACAAAAAAAAAAATAAATGAATAAAACTCTTGTGATATGTAAGTCTGAATGTTTACCATGTCACCATGTCAGATGTGACCACAAGCTAATCACCCTAGACATCCACATCCCACCCTTACCCCCCATTAGGAAAACCACTGTAAAATATTTCTCCAAAGTCAACTTCATGCTTCTTCAGACAGAAGTGGCAAACTTTATGACACCCATGCAGAAGGACAATAGAGGTACGACTGCTAAATCCTACACAAATGTACTTTATAAGCACTTACACGAGTGCATGGATCGTGCTATCCCTAACAGAACCAAGATGCTATCCTTCAAAAAAAGGAAGCCAACTGGTTGTCCCCTGCCATAAGCAAACTCTACAACAGAAGAAAGAAACTGTTGCAAAAAAGAGTAAAATCCCATGATTGGAGGAACTCCCTGGTCAGCCTCAGTAAGAAGCTGAGATGCCCTCATAAAATCCTCTAAAGCTTGTTATGAAAACAAAATCGCCACTGATTCTAAAGACAGCCACAAAGCATTCTATAGCTGTGTCAAGAATCTCAATGGCCACACTCAGATCAGGTCTGAGTTACAGCACAATGACACTAAATTTACAGAACCAACTGATATTGCCAACATCCTGACAGATAGGTTCACTGCTAAGTTTACTCCCCCACCCCTTAAAGGGCCCATCTCTATACTGTAAGAATGCAAAGTTCCTGTAATCACGGCTGTACAGGTAAAAATCACACACTCCAAAGCCAGGAAC
Organism: Protopterus annectens; assembly: GCF_019279795.1. Taxonomy (NCBI): domain Eukaryota; kingdom Metazoa; phylum Chordata; order Ceratodontiformes; family Protopteridae; genus Protopterus; species Protopterus annectens. The sequence continues at coordinate 122,997,256 of NC_056738.1, read as the reverse complement.
ACAGCATCCATGGGACCTGACAATATCCCAGGCTGTATTCTACATGAACTGCAGAATGAACTGGCACCTCACCTAAGCACCATGTTCAATCATAGCCTCACCTCAGACTCTGTGCCCACTGAATGGCGCACAACGAAGGTTATCCCACTCAACAAAGGGGGAGCCACCACGGACCCTGGAAACTACCGCCCCATTAGCCTAACAAGCCTGGTCTGCAAGGCCATGGAATGTATCATCATGGATCTTATACACAAAGACATTGGTAATCTCCAAACTCTGGACCCCACCCAGTTTGGGTTTGTAAAAGGCAGATCATGTCTCCTAAACCTGATAGACCTCTTTGAAGCAGTCACCAAAGACACAGATGAGGGTAAGGTGGTTCACACAGTCTATCTAGATCTCGCCAAGGCTTTTGACACCATCCCCCACTCTGAAATTATAGATAAACTCTCTAAACTAGGTGTAAATCACTATGTCACAAGATGGGTTGCCAACTGGCTCACTGACAGAACCCACACTGTGAAAGTGCCACACTCCTAATCCGACTTCAGACCAGTGACGAGTGGAGTACCACAGGGTTCAGTCCTGGGTCTTCTCCTACTTGGTATCCACTTTTCTGAAGTACAGGCTAACACAGAAGGTCTTTGGCTAATGACGTTCGCAGATGACTGCAAACATGGCGCCATAATTGAAACTGCTAATGATGTGGACATCCTACAAAAGGGCCTCACGGAGACAAATGCCTGGTGTCAAAGCCATGGCCTCAAGCTCAATGCCTAAAAGTGCATTGTCATCCTCTTTGGTAAAAACTCTGTACCCATGAGCTACCACATAGGTGGTAGTCTACTTAACACCGAAAGTGTGATAAGAGACCTTGGGACACAGGTGGACAGTAGTCTCTCCTTTGATAATCACGTCGCCACAGTAGTCAGGAAATCCTTTTACATGGCACACCTCCTCACAAAAGGTTTCTCATCCAGGAAAAAAGAGGTCATTGTTCCCCTCTACTCATCACTAATTAGACCCATTATAGAGTACAATGCCAGTTTTGGTATGTACCTCACAAAACATCTACAATAACTGGAAAGGCCACAGAAATACCTCACAAAGAGGATTACCAGCCTCAAACAGATGCCCTATGTAGACCATCTCAAAAAACTCCAGCTTTACTCTGTTGCATATCATCTACTCAGAGGCGATCTCTGCCTAACATACAAAGCTATGTCAAACCCAGAGCTGTTGGACATGCTCCACTTAAAGATATCCCAATTCCTCCGAGCCACATGCTCTAGGGACCTAAACCTTGTCACTACAATAAACAGAACATGATGGAGGGATAGATTCCTGTCCCAGAGACTTCCCATAATCTGGAACAAACTACCTCTCTATATCAGACAAAGTTCCTCATTAGCACTCTTCAAGAAAAATCTTGATGATTGGATGGGAAATAGGAAATACACCCCGGGAATCACCTGTGTGGCTCTGCTCGACAGGGGCACAGGAAAATAATTTTCTTGGGTGGCAAAAGCCAATAGCCTAGTACCTACATATGAACCTATGAACCTATGTGGCTGCTGAGAGAATGCATACCTTTAGTCACAACTGCTTAAAGGTTACAGAAGTTCAATATCCCAGCACTGCCACCAATTTGCGATGTCCACACTCTGGGCCAGTAATCAAGGAGTCTGAATCCTCACCACTGACATTGGAAGAAGGATGTACACTTGAAATACAAATAGATACACTCAGTATTTCCAGATGCAGACCCCTCTGCATCAAGCACAATTTCTCATAAGAGCAGACAGGAAACACACTCAGTCCAGGGTCTGAATTTCTCTGACCCCCTCCAGGTCCCCAATAAGACTCCACACTGGTATGGCTGTAGGGGTTAGGTCCTCAGCCAAGTATCCAAGTAAAGTCCTTCTGCACCCTCTATTTGAAAATAGTCGTTTGTGTCCCTGCTCCAAGTAGTTGATACACACACTCTTTGAGATTTAATTTTCACACACACACACCTGGGAAAGGCTGGCACAGATTACCCACTCTACCAGCTTTGCCCAGACTATAAGGTAGATTCACTGTCACCAGTCAGTTGCTGTAAGGCACTTAAAAAGGGTATCCAATTATGCTGAAGTGAACTTAATATTAATACAAAAGTTAATGTTGACCAAACAGCAAGGCTTTCAGGAGTGGACAGAGTTATCACCAAATAAATATGTGCAAATACTCTCAAAGCCTGAATATTTTCTAAAAAGTACCAGCCACAAAAAAGAAGTTATGTACTCACCATCACGTTCCATGTGTATTGTCCATCTTGCCTTCATTCTTAGCAGGTTGGGTATGGAACCGATCCTCGATTCCAACTCGGCCTATACAAAAGCTCGAGGTCTTCCACTAGCTCATGGATAAAAATACTATCCCATCATGCACTAGGAGAGCTCCCCAGATCTTGTTTGCAGATTTAGCTATATAAAGTTCACTAAATATGTTATAGAGCAATGAAGAAGGCCAGAGAGCATTAATAGCCAATTGCATCGGCTCGAGCTTCCAGGAGAAAATGGATGGGGACAGGAAGGTGGGATGTAAGAATGAAGGTGAGATGGACAACACACATGGAATGTTATGGTGAGTACATAACTTCTTTATTGATGCTGTCCTATCTTGTCTTCATTCTTAGCAGGTTGGGACAACATCATTAGCACCATCTTTCTTGAGTGGCTCAAGGGAGAATATTCTTCAGAACAAGGAGGCCCTGTTCCTGGAGGCCAAATCCACTTTGTAATGAGTGAAAAAGGTATGAGGCCTTCCCCATGTTGCTGCAGCACAAATGGTATCAATTGGTAGTCTCGCCCGACAGGCAGAAGAGGTTGCAATGGCTCTTGTAGAATGACCTTTTACTTTATGGGAAAGTTCTTTGTTTTGAGATTGGTAAGTAAAGGTAATACAATCTGATAGCCATTTTGAAAGTGTGACTTTTGACATAGGAGAATCTTTCTTTGAGTCTGAATAGGATACAAATAATTGGTCAGATTATCTGAAGTCCTTTGTGTATGTAAGTAGAAATGTAATTGTCTATGTACATCCAGTTGGTGCAGCATATATTCTGCCTTGTTGCCATAGTTGGGGAACAAAACTGGCAGTTCTATGGATTGGTTCAAGTTAGATTCTGAGCATACTTTGGGTAGAAAGGATGGGTTTGTTGGTATGGATACTCTGTCTTTGTGGAAAAGCATGTAGGGGGGCTTTACTGACTATGCTTGCAGCTCTGAAACTTTTCTGGCAGAAGTAATGGCTATCAAAAGAACCATCTTCCAAGTCAAATACTTGAGATCACAGGATGATGCAGGTTTGAATAGGGGAAGAATCAAACAGGATGAGACAAAATTCAGGTCCCATAGTGCTGGAGGTGTTTTAATGGGTGGTCTTAATAAAAGAGTACCTTTAAGAAACGCCTTGCAATGTCTGTGGGACATCACATTAGGGCCCAATTCACGTAGATGAAAATGAGATATCACTGCTAGCTGAACTCAAACAGTAGCTGCAGCTGCGCCTTCATTAAATAGTTTAGCTAAGAATTCAAGAATGTAAGCTATTGGGGCAGAGAATGGATCAATGTGATTATTCAAGGTCCATGAAGAAAATATTTTTCATTTGCTTATATATAACTTTCTCATCGAAGCTTTATGAGATGAGATCAGGATATTTTTACTGATGGAGAAATGTTAGGGAGGCTGGCTATGTTTGGAATAGGGGCAGCCAAACTGTCAATTTGAGGGTTTGAAGGGAGGGGTGGAGCATCCCTGATGCATGAGTCAGGAGGTCTGGAACTGGGTCCAGAATCCATGTCTCCTCCTGAAGACGAGGCCAAAGGAAGAGGAACCAGATTTGGCGAGGCCAGTATGGGGCGATGAGTATCATGTTCCTACCCAAGGAACTGGCTTTCTGAAGAACTTTGCGTATCAACGGAAAGGGAGGAAAGATGTAGAGGAGACCAGAGGGCCAATCAAGTACAAGTGCACCCCTTAGTGACTCCTCTGGAGGGAGGAATAAGGGCAAAGTAGCTGCTGCATTTGTCATTCATGGATGTGTCAAAAAGCTCACAGCAAGGCTGACCCCATTTATGTAAAATAATTTCCACTACTTCTTGTTTTAGGGACCACTTGTGAGGCATCAGAATCACTCTGCTGAGTCTGCTATCACGCTGGATTTCCCCAGAATGCACATTGCTATCAGAAAGTGTTGGAAGGAGATCACCCACTGCCATACTCTCAGGGCTTCCTGACAAAGGAGGTAAGATGTGGTTCCTCCTTGTTTGTTTATGTACCACACTGCTGACATGTTGTCTGTCTGTATTGCAATAGTTCCTAGTGGAAGACAGTCCTGGAATGCTTGCAACACTAAAAGCACCACTCTCATCTCTAGGCTGTTGATGTGCAAATGGGCCTTGTGATCCTGCCAAGAGCCTTGGACTGTCCTTCCTAGATAATGCCCCCCCCCCATTTGGGAAGCATCCATAGTCACTGTGGCTAATGGCTGTAGAAGAACAAAGGGTCAACCTAATGTCACATGAGTGGAGTGAAGCCACCAACTAAGGTCCTTCTTGCAAGATTCAGTGATCAAACTTTGGTGGGACATGGGTAGTTCCTGCATGGACCACTGAGTGAACAGTAGCCACTGCAGAATTTTCATATGTAGACGTGCTAATGGAATCATGATTATTGCTGCTGCCATGGTTTCCAAGGCTTTCAAGACTGTTCTTGCTTGTACTTTTCTCTTGGAAAGTAGGTTTAGGACCTGATGACATAGGACTTGAACTCTTTCAGAGGGAAGTTTTGCTATAATTTTTGTTGTATCTAGATCTGCTCCTATAAAAATGATATCTTGAGATGGCAACAAGGCAGATTTTTCGTAGTTTATTGTGATTCCTAGGTGAAAGCAGAGATGCAAGTGGCATCTTTCACTTTTGATAGCAGATGCTCGGTGGTGGCAGTCAGAGCCAGTCATCTATGTACGGAAACACTCGGAATCCTAGGCATCTCAAGTGAGCCACTACTACTGCCATACACTTAGTGAACATTCTGGGGTCTGTAGTGAGGCCAAAGGGCACAGCATGGAACTGTTAATGACTGACTCCCAGCCGAAAGTGCAAATGACTCCAGGACCAGCTGTCCATTTTTATATGGTAGTATGCATCCTGGAGGTCGGGTTCCTATTACCTGATCAAACGTTCAGGTTAGTGAATACCTGAACGTTGAACTGGTAATAGCGAAATCAAAAAAATGTGAATGAACGATTTAACACAGGGAAAGAATTCCCTTTGTTGTTATGTGTAATTTGCCCTTTTCCCCACTGTAGAATGATCTCGGAGTTGGTGCATTTAATTAATGGAGGTATGGGGGCATTTTTGTTCATTTTGGTTTAAAAATGTTCTCTTTTTGCAGCAGAGGGAATTCATTCCCTACGTTAAATCGTCCATGCACTGTTTTAATTTTCTGATATTACCAGCTCGATGTTTAGGTATTCGCTAACCTAAATGTTTGATTGGGTAATATATACGCCTGGAGGTCTATACAGCATAGCCAATCGTCTTGTCCCAGAAAAGGGAGTATTGACTTCCTTAACGATTTAAGTTGCTGAGATCCAGGATGGGTCTTCAGTCCCCTTTTTTCTTTGGAACTAAAAAGAACCTTGAGTAAGTTCTGGATTGTATTTGGTCTGTGGGGACTGTTTGGATGACTCTTTTGTCTAGCAAATTTTGTATTTCTTGAGTTGCCTGATCCCTTTGACTGGGTGGAACATCCGGGATGTTTTTTGTGTTTGGGACAGGGAAAGAAAAGGGTATGGAGTAACCTCTGGATATGATGCTTTGTACCCACTTGTCTTTTATTATTGTTAGCCAAGCTTCGGGGTACAAAGATATGTGACCCTGACTGCCTCCAGAAATGGACAGGCAGGCCTCCTTTCAGGAGAGCTGAAAGGGCTTACTAAGGAAAGCTTCCCTGTCACCCTGGTTTTGCGGACCTCCTCTACCGCGTGGTCAGCATCTTCCATTAGTACTTCTCCCTTAGCCCCTGGGGGAAGAATCACCACATGTGTCCTGGAAAGCTCTCTGGGATTTTCAAAACAACATTTTTCCTCCTTTATGAACCTTTGGAAAAGGTCTGGTAGGTAGGGAAAAATGGACTCCTACGGCAGAGAGAGTCTTTCCTTCTTGTTCACACCTGGTTAGTGTGTCTTTGACTTTTGACCTGAATAAGGACGAGCCATCGAAAGGGGCATTCACAAAGGAAGATTTAAAGGGCTCCACAAAGTCACAAAAGCACATCCAGGAATGTCTCTTTAGGGAAATTCCTGAACCCGCTGCCATACTCACTCCATCTGCTGCATAAGAAATGAGCTTCATGGAGGAGTTTACCACTGAATTTAAGGTGGAGAGCTGAGCGGAAACCTTCTCCGATACCCCTTCAGCTACTGAACCTTGGAGGGTATCTCCTAGCTCTTTCAGGAGATCTCTCTGAAGTCTAGTAAAATGAGTCAGATAATTCAGCGATCGAAGCCCAAAAGTTGCTGTAGAAAAGATGTGCTTTCTATATCTTTCCATCGTACGAGACTGTCTGTTCGGTGGATGGACAGAAGAGGACGTCTCTGAGAGTTCCTTTTTGGTGGCTGCCGCCACCACCATAGCATCTATTGGGACACCTCTGGTTAGAAAATTTTTATCTATTGGTGCTGTGATGAATTTGTTTGGCCTACGAGGAACAGGTTCCACTGAATTTGGAGACTCCCATGCCTTTTGACAAACTAAGTCCATCAGTTCATCGAATGGCAGAGACACACAAGTGGCAGAAGGGTGAGACTCAAAGGCCTTTAGGTATACAGACTCCTCCTCAGAAGGGTTGATGGACTTCCAGCCATCTCTCTATTTTAGTATTTCCAGGATGTCCGCGAAGGAGGCATCCTCAGAGGGCGACCGTGGGGACCCTTCCGAATCATCAAGGTCTGCATCCAATGGGATGGACTCCTCTAGGGAGTCTAAATGCTTTGTCTTGCACAGCTTCTTCTGAGAAACCTCTTCAGAAGGGTATTCTGGAGAGGTTTCAGAAGAGTGGGGGTCACACACTGGGGCATCTTGAGACCTAGGGTCTCTGCGGCTCTGTGGATGCAGTGGTGCCACAACAGATATCCTATAGTAGTATCCTATAGATAGTGCCTTTGGGGGAAGAATGCCCTGACCCAAGAGTGGACATGTCTGTGGAGACAGCACTCTCCTCATCACCTCGAAATCACCCCACCCCTGATCCAAGGAAACTCAACGCTCCGAAGAGCCAGAGGGAATCCCCGGGACCAAGAGGGTTGGCTCTGAGGCTGAGGTAGGAGCTGAACTCACCTGAGCCGACGTCCCAAGAGGCAAGTTTGGATCTGACAAGTGTCCGATCCAACTCTCCTCCCCAGACCCAACTGGAGAGCATCGGCTCCTCGTCAAGTTTGGATGGAACCAAGGTTGTTGGACCAATGGTCAGACCCGAAGATCTCATGATGTGTCTCTGCTCCAACTGTTTGACTATGATCAGTTCTGGACATTCTGGCTCTGAGGTCCATGATCGGATTAGAGGAGGAATCCATGGTGAAAGGGTAGGCTTGATTGATTCTGAAGCCCTCTGGGTTGGATCCAACAACAGTTTGGCAAGCATTGGTGTCCTTAACAGACTCTGCACCTTGCAGTCCACATCATCATTGGACAAGCTCCTGGAAGATCAAGAGGATGGAGCAGGAGATCTGGAGGATTGCAACAACGTAGACCTTAGGGTGGGAGATACTGGTTTCAATTCTGGGGACCGGCTCTGCAAATGAAATTCCAATGGCATCAAAATAACTGGAGCTGAGGTAGAAGGCTTCTTGGACTCAACAGCCTTCAGGTCCGAAGATGAGACTTTTGGTAATTTTTTTGTTGGCTCCAACTGAGTACTCAAAGATGAGGACCTTTTCCCCAACTTTTCAGACCTTGAAGAGGGAGATTGGCCCAATTTTGTAGGACCGTGACCATCTACAATTGCTTCAGAAAAAGGGGTCTTCAACAAGCCTTTCAAAATGAGTTTGTTTTTCCTTTCCAGTAATACTCTGTGGCTAAAAGAGTGACATATGGCACAGGACTCTTGCAGGTGAACAGCTCCAAGACAGTACACACAAATGGTGTGTCCGTCGGTCAGAGACATCTTTTGGCACACTTAACACATTTCTTAAACCCAGAGGGTTTAGGTTCCTTGGGATCTTTGAAGACATTATAGTGGTCAACAACAACAGCAGAAAACAGCCAACAACTTCAGAAAAAATATACGTATTCTACTACTACTTTATTTATTTTTTTTATTTATAAATAATAAGAACAACCACACCAAAAATACTTTAGGAAAAAGGCCCTCTAACTTAAACAGGAATAGGTGCTCTCTAATTTAAACAAGCTATCCTTAAGAAAAAAACAAAAGGTAAAGCCCTCTAAGTCAAACGGGCTAAGGCAGTTCTCTAATATAAACAAATCTGCCTATATAGTTAAGGAGGAAAGTAGAAAAAAGGAATAGGAAAGCCCTCTAAGTAAAACAGGCTTTTGAGAAATAAGTTAAAGCCAGGATAGGGGAGAAAGGCCTTGTGGGAAAAACGACGGCCAAACAGCAATAACTCAGTAGAGAAAAATGGAAGCATACACAATCTACTCAGTAAACCTTAGCAACAATAAAATAGATTTAAAAAAGCTATACATTTTCAAAAAATATACAGAAAAATTCTACTTAGCCAGAGCCAGTAGGAAGAGTACCCAATCTTGTTTAGTGGCAAATGAGATCTGGGGAGCTCTCCTAGTGCATGATGGGATAGGGTTTTTAGCCATGAGCTAGTTGAAGACCTCGAGGATCGGTTTTGAACCCAACCTGCTAAGAATGAAGGTGAGATAGGACAGCATCACATCAAAAGCTTAAATATATTTAGTAATAAATAATAAAAGCACAAGAATATACTAAATGTCTATTTATAGTAAACACCAGCATTTCAGTCACAGGGAATATTAAAAATGACACAGATTGAAAGTATCACACAGTTATAGAAAAACCGTATTTAACTAGTCTCACTATCTGTTCCTGATTGACTAAAAGAATTACTGTTCCCTAGTTAAGTTACTTACTACCGTAAGGCAAGATAATGTGGGTGAGAGGTCCTTGTTGTCAGATCCAAGACAGAATACAGAATGCTGAGAGCAAATTCCTAATAATATATAAATATTGTTTCTGGCTTACAGAATGACATCACACACATGTGGTCATCTGACTGTGTTTCCCATGCTATCACCAACACTAGAAGCTGACTGGATTTTAGCACCTATGTGCTACCATACACACAGATAGAGTTTTGCTCAGATCTCCTGGAAGTCATAAAACCATAAAACCATTCCACTCTTCCTATGGAAGCTACAACCTATTCTCTAGCACAAACATTGTATCCCTGGATCCATTCAAAATTGTGGGATAACATATTTATGGCTTAACCCATAAAGTAATTTAATTTCAGATATATTTTAAAGTTTGCTGCAGCTGGATTGTGATTAACCTCTGCTCTGTCAGTTTCCTCTGTTGAAATATATACATTTCATTCAATTGCAATAATGCATCTGCATTAGCAGAGCACACTGTTGATAGATTTTAACACAAGCAACTTTACAAATATGTTTTTAAACACAAGCATCTGTACAAATCAGTTTGATACACAAATGACATATAATTCTTTACAAAATTCCAGTTAGCTGTGCTGGCATATGTTACAAATCCACTGCCCTATTTCTCCTGGCATGGCTGGCAGTACGTCCTATCATCACATTGGTATCTACATAAACAACCAGAATGACTAAACTCTACAGGACGCTCTTGCCCCTAAGCAAAAAAGAGAAATTCATTTTGAATGTAACAAAAATATAAACAGGAAATCTAAACTTTATATCCCATACTAGAACTATATACAACAAAAGGGGATGGTGGGTGGATACAGTCAATGCAGCAGTGAAGAATTTGAACATCTACTGTTATGGGTAAGTGCAACTTACACAACTGTACTAAGTTCATCATTCTCACTGCTGCAGTAACCTATTGATAGAATATCATAGCTTATCCAACCTGGGAGGAAAAGGAAAGATAAGGACCCAGGAGTCCCCAGAGAATAGTTCAAGCAAAGTCTGTTCTGGAACTGGAAAAGGAATCCAGTTTGCAGTGTACTGTAAATATATTTTTTATTTATTTAACTTTTGTTTACCAGGAAAGTTTGACTGGGATGGAGCCCATTTTCAGCAGAGGCCTGGGGAGAAATGTTGCAGATGTATGTCATTGGAATGGGAGGAAACCAGAGCACCTGGAGAAAATCCACATGAATGCAGGGAAGGCAGGCAGACTTCAGAGCGAAGGCACCCCAGCCAAGAATCAAACCGGAGAACCTCTTGGTGTGAGCCGACAATGCTAACCACTGCACCACTGTGCCGCCCAAATATATGAATATATGACCAGGTTGTTGCCTATAGAATGCTTCTAGAGACCAGTCCTTTCAGCCATGGTAGAATAGGAGGAATGGGGACTGTATGAGTGGCTTTCTGCTCAAATAAATCATAGTATCTGCCCATTTCAGAAGTATCATCCACCTTTCCGATAAAAATGCATACTTAAGCATAGAGACAGTCTCAGAAAAGGATAACGCCTCTCTTATTTTTCAGTTCACTGACTAAAGAGTCATAGTACTGGGTTATTAAACCCTCAGGAGATAAAATGTTATCTCTGACCACATCAGAATTATCTGATACAGTAGCCTTATCACTGGGAGTGTAAGAATAAGGTAGAAAAGGAGGCCCGGTATTGATAGTCTGCAACAAACTCCTGACTAAGATAAGAACATCATTTTTACAAACAGAGAACATTTATCTGTTATCACAATAATAACTTTCTGTTTCCTTTTCCTAGGAAAATCCTTGGAGGAAGACTGACTAGGGGAAGGCATATCCTCCTGAACAAGAGGTCTCTTTCCTGTGGCCACCCTGAAAAGATGATCATGGAGTGTCTTCTATACCTAAAATGGATGGTTCTCCCATGCCTACATCAGACACTGGAACAGCCAAAGAGGTTATATCTTATCCTTGGGCCAAAGTGGCCAACAAAGGTGCACCAGATGGATTGAGGAAACCATTAAGGGGTCTGAGGAATCAATAACAGTTACTGCAGAATCACTTACCATCGGCTAAGGCATTGACTGAACCTGCGCTGAAAGCAAGGGATCATGCCTTAACTGATTTTTTTCTTTTTAGGTACATTGGGAGAAGGACCAGGATCTGGGTAAGTATCCATGCAGTAGCTGAAGAAGAAGTCTGATTGCCAGTAAGCTGCACTGCAGAAAGTTGGTCAAAAGGTAAGTTGTCACTTAGAGCACACAGGCGGCACAGAACACTCAGAGAGCCCCAATTCCCCAGTAATAATAAAGTACACACGCAGCACACACAAAAAGTTCTCCATTAGACAGAGATACCTTCTCCACAGCAAACTGCTAAATAAAAAGTCTGTTAGATAAGTTGTCACAAAAGGTACATAAGCATCAACACAACACAAAGTTTCTGCCCCTAAAACAGACATCCTGACTTTTCAAAATATGTCATTCATTACAGTAAAATATGATTCATAAGATAAATAAGCCTTAAAAAAAAAGCCTACGAGCTATGCCAAGAACCAAAGTAGCAGTCCTTCAATGAATAACTTCTGACATTACTACAAAGCCAGTATTCTTAAACAGACATACTAAAATTCTGTCACAAAATGATGGTATTGAAGGATTCCCCAAAGGGGACTTATCTCTGAAAAAGGAAGCCTCTGGCTGACTGCTGCTCCTCTCAAGCCTCAGAGCTGCATCTGCTCAAGGTAGCAAGAAAGTTCTGAAGATCTGTAGTCACTTCTATAGTTCCCTGCAAAAGGGCTTTGCCTATAGGTAACCAGATTGACAGTGTGGAGGGAGGGAAAGCTTTTGGAAGCTGGCCGGTTGCTGTTTCCCTGGCAGGATACAGCCACAGGATGCTACAGCAGTGAGAATTATGAACATCAGACATTTTATTTTCAGCTAAAGTAATTGTTGAGATTATCATCAGATCTAAAGACTGATGATGATAATCAGCTTTTGAGCTTTATGCTGTCTTTCACAGAAGTTTGAAATGTTTTATTTACCACTTTAATGAAGTCAGCAAGACTGAAAGCTAGACAGTACATGTAGGAAGGTTACCTGCACACCTTTCTCATGATTTGTAAGAAGCTAATTATTTTCACAATTTTCTCCAGCCTTCAGAATGGGATTCATTGCAGCATTGATGCCTCTTTAGGTTCTGGCTCACATATACAAATGCATTCAACATAAGCACAAAAATATGCACTGAGCATGGCCACAGCATAAGACAAGCAAAACCTCATCCAGGTGTGCAGAGTGAAATTGCAAAGAAACTCAGCCCAGTTTCAGGAAAATGGAGCAATAATGCATGTTCACTCCTTTATGTCAGGGCATGTTCTCCAGCAAATTGTGCTTGACCTGAACTTGAGTATTGCATTAGTCCTAGAAAGAAAAGATACTGGGAAAAGTAACGCACTTGATTTACCCATATGTTTTGAGTGGTTCACATACAAATCATCAAGTTACAGCTGGCTATGCAACTCATTCCATGAGCTGCAGTGACTGGGTAGTGTATGTGGGCAACATCACATGAAAAGAAGAGTAAGTAAAATAAATAAATAGATTTATTACATGAGGCTTCTACTCTGTTAGGGATTTTTGGTGTTAATGTGCATCTGACATAAACTCCTCTGATTCACTATTCCTTGCGGAGGCCATCCATCAGAATGGCCACATACATTAAACAGATGCTCTGTAAAGGTTTAGTAATGTTCCAGATCCCTAAGGAAGTTGAAGGCTCATATACAAAGAGCAATACCATCAAAGTATGTGGCCTGCCAGCTTAGAAGTTCATGCATTCAGACATACCACACATGCGTACAAATAAGTATCTCTTAAATGAAGGCTTATATTGTAGTCATTAGCCATGTAAATATACAAGCCTGTGTTCAGTGTAGTTAAATCTTTCTGCAGGGAGACTGCTGGAAATAAGTATTGATGGAACATGTGTGTCCCGACCCTCAAAAAATGCAGATGCTTCCTAAAACAGCAAAAAGACAAGTAACTTTGCATCTCTGTTTAAAGGAAGTGATATTACAATAAAAGTATGTCTAGTGAAGTACTATAATCTTTAATTAGTATTTATTTATTTAGTTTATGTATTTATTAGCATTTGTTTACTGGGAATGTCTGTCTGGGCATAAGTTGCCCTTTTTAAGTAGAGGCCGGAGAAGAAAAGCTCCAAGTACAACACATGTACAAATGATACAAAAAGCAGGTAAGTAAAACTACAATGACAATTGCAAATAGGACACATACTAAAGCATAAACAGAGTTGGAGAAAAGACAACAGTGCATATCAATAGATAAAAAATGTTGTAGTTCATAAATAAAATCTAAGACATTATTACAATAATAGTTTAAAACAAAGAAAGTGGCAGAAAAAAGGGAAAGTCATTTGTAAGAGCATTCATTTAAAAAGTAAGATTTCAGAAAAAAAGTAATGTGTTAGGAGAAGTGATAGTTATACAGCAGTGTCCAGGAGGAGCAATACGAAAGAACAAGTTTAAAAGGTAACACCTGGAAAATAGGTACAGGTGTTAGCACAGAAAGTGGTTGCATTATGCACTGGATGTGGTAGAGGTTGAAACAGATGATTAGTAGATATGCTGAGTGAGAGGAAGGTTGAGTAAGGTTAAATAAGATGTAGGATTATTGTCAATGATAATTATCTGTAATTTTACAGTCAGCTAAATTACTGGTGTTGGAAGTACTTAAGTTGTCTTGTACTTGGTACTATGAATAGATGTGTTACACAAAGGAACATGAGTGCATGGCAGTATTGTGGTAAACAAATATGAGATATACCCACCTGTAACCACTTGGTGCTGTCAGTGGAGGAGATGCATTTGGTTGGATCCCTAACATATGATAGAAACCTCATTTATTTATTTATTTATTTTTATTATTTATTTTTATTTTACATTTGCTGACTGGGCTAGTCCAGCTGGATATATGTCCATTTTCAGCAGATGCCCGGGGAGAAAAGCTCCTTGAAAACACAGTAACATTTATATAAAATAACAATATTCAACAGATACAGGTACAATACATATTTAAGCAATTTTATACATGATAGATTTTACAGATGTGGGTACATTAAATATATAAGCAAATATTTTCACTTCAAAACATGTCTGTTTACAGAATCATATGACTTATAACATTTGTTAGTTATAGGGAGGTATTGATGAAGACATTTTAGGGGTATTGATGAAGACATTTTAATAATATATCAGGCCCGTTATCTTTATGGTTTTCAATAGGCAATTAGTATATACAGTTGATGAGACGAGAGTCTTTGTGAAAAAAAAATGTGTAGTTAGTCTGGGTTCACACAGGGACATAACCAATGGAATTTAAGGTAGGTTTTCAGCTTGCTTTTAAATTGTGTTAGTGAAGAAAGGGAGATCAGGTCACTGGGGAGAGAGTTTCAGGTTTTACCCATGGTACTGGAGAACAAAGAGTCACCTGACATTGATTTGAATGAAACGCATTTCACTGAAACCATAAGACTGAAATTTCAAGACTGAAAAGTCACTTGATTGAAACCCAAAGACTGAAACCCATAATACTGAATTTCAACATACTAAATTGTAAACTGGACCATATAAAACCAGACTAGGTGGGGGGCTGTGCCCCCCCCCCAACTATATATATTAACTCCATTATTGCACTACAGTGGGGAAAAGGGCATATACCTTTCACTTACCTTACAGTAGTCTACATGCTGCCACTACTATGCCCTTTTCCCCACTGTATTGTGATCCTTGAGTTAGTATATATAGTTGGGGTGTGTGTGGGGTACAGTGCCCCACCAAGTCTGGTTTTATATGGTCCAGTTTAAAATTTAGTATGTTGAAATTCAGTATTATGGGTTTCAGTCAAGTGACTTTTCAGTTTTTTGAAATTTCAGTCTTTCGGTCTCAGTCAAATGCGATTCAGTCAGATGAGGTTTCTATCATATGATAGGGTTCCATTTGATTATGTAGTGGGGGCTTGATGTTGCTTCAGACCGATGCATGCCAGGCAACTGGTGGTTGTACTGTATCTTCTAAAGCACCAAGGATTTTTGCCTGATTGCTCTATGTTGTATTAGAAGTAAATGTATATGGACTGTACTTATTTGCTTAGTTGTGTATTTACTGTATTTGTCTTGATCCTGTAACTCCCACTGGGCACAGACACTCACATGCAATTATATCAGCTTATTGCAGGTCTCTGTTCAACTTCTCTATATCTCTAGAATCCCCTACCTCTCTGCTGTATTGTAGGGAGTGAACATTTCTTAACTTCAGAATATGAATAAAGTTAAAAGGAATATATAAACTGGCCATTATATTGACTGACCATTAACCAAGTTGACAGTCAGCTTGCTGAAATATATTGCACAGAAAAGGGAAAGTGCACTCCAGCAGGCCTTTTTATGTATAATATTTCTCAGTGCTATTACATATGATATTATTCTTGTATTGTACTATACCTTGTATCAGCTTAACTTACAGCACGTAGAAGACATGATATAATTTCATATGTACTTTGACTGACATTATTGTGTGGTTTGCAGTCAGTTCCATTGTGATGCCTGTGCACTGGTCTAGCAATCAAGGAGCCTCAATCCTCACCACTAACACCAGTGAGGGGCATCCATATAGGGAAAGGATAACAAATGCACACACAGTAAAGTACAATTTCCCTTAAGACCACACAAAGATCACAGTCAGTCTGGGGCTGGTTTCTCCCTTTCTCTCCAGGTCCCCAATAAGACTCCCCACTGGCACAGCTATAGCATCCAGATCTCAGTCTAGTGGGCAAGCTAAAACCTCCAGCACCCTCTCTGTCCAACCAGTGCTTTGTGTCCCTGCCCAAGTAGCTGACACACACACACTTTGAGATAAGAGTTTATACAACCACACAGACATTCCTGGGGAAGGCTGGTACAGGTTCTCCATCTGTGCCCTTTTCTGCCCAGTCTAAAAGGTAGATGCCCCTCACTGGTGTTACCAGTTGCCACCACCCACTAATATCAGCTACTCAAAGGCCCTTCTGAAAGGGTTCCAATTATTACTGTGCAATATTATTATCCAAATGGTAAGTGTGACTGAACAGTCAACACTTATTAGAGTGACTTGGTACAGTATCACTATATACATGGAATGTACTCTAGAGCTTAAATGAACTCTACATAAAACAGCTAGAGTTAAAAGGTTTAAAAATATTTAATAATAAATAATAAAAACATAAGACAATACTTCTTACTACACAGTGATAGTCAAGAGTTCAGAGATCACAGAGAGATACTTAAAATAATTCAGTAGAAAATTTCTGAAATCACAGAAAAACAAACTAGTCTAATCTTCCTATTCCTAGCTATATCTAAGAGAAAACACATTTCAATAATCCTACTTACATCTAGAGCAAGACAGTGCTGGTGATGTTGGATGTCCTCAAGACAAAATGCTCTGAGCTCTCTGATTCTCTCTCTTTAAATTGATAACACAGAGCTGCTTCAAATGGTTTACAATCACATAGATGATCGCACTGTGTGATCAACGTATGTGCGTAAATCTGGTAGCAGAACCATTAGTGCGAGTACTATATTGTCGAACCTTACAATAGCGAACAGCCGCTATAGCAAAGTTTGACAGAGTAGTGCAGATCGCACTATAGAGGGGATTGGGAAATGTACCCTTTCTTCAGTGTAGTGGGATCTCGGAGTTTGTATATATAAATAGGGGTGTGTAGGGGGGCTGGCCCTCCTGCAAAACATGTTAAAATATGTTTAGCAGCTAAGAGAATTTCAGTGGAGTTGAAATGTTTGACATTCGACTTCATTGAAATGCTCAGTTTGGCATTTACTGTGGTCAGTGTTGTGATTTCCAAACATTTTCTTCGGATATATGCACTTTTCGCCACAGTAGTGTCAAACATGTGATAGTAAACCGCTTCAAATGACATCATTCTTCACACTTCTCTGGTGTTCGCAGGCTAACAGAAACTACATTTGCATTCTTTACACCTGGTCAGAAACCAGAGCAATAAAGGACATTTATACATGCAAATTCTAGCCATTAACTGTGGTCTTAAAACAATAGGCAGAATGCCTCCCTCTAAACATATCGGCTCCAAATTTTGACATCAAAGACAGTGATAAAATGCTTGACTTAGCTTTCTTACAGCAGAGTGCACTGTTGTTACATTTTTGCAGTTCAATATCCAATGCAGTCTTTTCACATTTAAGAGAACAAGCCTGTGGCTTACATTAATATTTACAAATGACAGAATTATCTACAAAATTCTATCTGGCTAGGCGGGCAGCCTTCACCTATCTTCACCCCCCCCCGGAAAACTCAAGCTAGTTTTTCAAATGACCCTTAAGAAACTATGTTTGATAGGGTTAGGTCTATCTGAGTATACCTTACCCCATTCCCTGTCTTGAGAGCCCATCTGCACAGGCATTGCTAATCCCACTACAGTGCTGCACTGACATATCATATGCTTGCAAATCTAGGCTCCATCTTAGCAACTTGGCATTTTGCTGGCTGGCTCTGTGTAACCATGTTAGGGGGTTGTGATCTGTCACTACAGTGAATTTTCTTCCATACCGATAAGGCTGACATTTCTGCAGTACCCATACTATGTCTAGACATTCCTTTTCTACAGCTGCAAAGCATTCCTCCCTGGGTTGGAGCCTACAACTGAGATAAACCACTGGGTGCTCTTCTTCCTCTGAAGAAATTTGGCTAAGTACAGCCCCCACCCCATGGTTTGAAGCATCCACCTGCACAACAAATTATTTGCTGTAATCTGGACTGGCTAACACAGGGGGTCCTCCCAAAGCTTCTTTAATCTTCTGGAATGTCTGCTCACATGCTGTGGTCCACACTACCTTATCTGGCCTGTTCTTCCTTGTCAGGTCTGTGAAGGGAGCAGCTATGGTACTATAACTGGAGACAAACTTTCTGTAGTACCCTGCTGTCCTTAAGAATGCCCTCACCTGCTTTTTGGTAACAGGTGCAGGCCATGGCTGAATGGCTTCTATTTTGGCAGGTTCTGGCCTGATCTTACCCCTCCCCACTCTATGTCCCAGGTAGGAGACCACTGCCATACCCAACTGACATCTGCTCGGCTTAATAGTCAACCCTGCCCTCTGTAGTCTGCCCAGCACCTCCCTGACATGTTGAATGTGCTCTTGCCAGGAATGGCTGTAGATGGCAATATCATTTAGGTAAGCAAGGGCAAACCCTCTTGCTCCTGCTAGGATATGATCTACCAGCCTCTGGAAAGTTGCTGGGGCATGTTTCATCCCAAAGGGCATCTTTGTTAACTCATACAAGCCAAAAGGAGTCACAAAGGCTGACCTCTCTCTAGCACTGGAAGTCAAGGGCACCTGCCAGTAACCTTTGGTAAGATCAATGACTGTAAGATACTTAGCCCCACCCAGCTGCTCTATGGCCTCACCTGTCCTAGGCATTGGGTAAGCATCTGACTCTGTGTGACTATTTAATTTCCTGTAGTCCACACAGAACCTAGTGCTGCCATCCTTCTTTGGCACCAGCACCACTGGGGAGGCCCAGGGACTGTTGGACTCTTGAATCACCCCTAGTTCCAACATCTCCTGTATCTCCTCCCTCAAAGTCTGTTTGACTCTCTCAGGCACCCTATAAGGGGCCTGCCTAATAGGCCTTTGGGGTCCTGTATCCACCTGGTACTGCACCAGGTGGGTGTACCCTGGTTTCCCAGTGAACATGTCCCCAAACTCTTGTAGCACTGCTCCGATTTCTTGAACCTGGGTAGGCTATAGCTGCTGGGACATTGCTACCCCTTCCACTGATGTGTCAGTCCGAGCCTCACTGAGGAGATCAGTCACCAGATCTCCCTCTGACCCCTCCTGCAATCCACTGCAAATGCTCAGCACAAGGGCCACCCTATCATGGTAAGGTTTCATCATGTTAACATGGTACAATTTGTGTCCCTGCCTCCTGCCTAGCTGTTCCACCATGTAGTTAACATCATTTACCTTTCTTACCACCTTGTAGGGTCCCTCCCAAACTGCTTGCAGCTTGTTGTGTCTGATAGGAATGAGAACTATTACTTGCTGCCCTACAGCATACTCTCTAGCTCGAGCATTCCTGTCATACCATACCTTTTTCTGTTGTTGGGCTTCTGTCAGGTTCTCCTGGGCCAGGCCCATGAGTTCCCTAAGCCTTGTCCTGAGGTTTAGGACACATGCCACAACAGACTCCTTATGAGATTCACACTTACCTTCCCACTCATCATGAATTAAATCTAGAGATCCCCTCACCCTATGCCCAAACAGCAACTCAAAGGGTGAAAAACCTGTGGATTCCTGGGAAACCTCTCTGTAAAGCAAACAACAGATGGGGCAAATATTTGTCCCACTCCCTCTTAAACTGGTCTGCAAATGCCCATAGCATGGACTTGATTGTAGAATTTAACCTCTCAACAAGACCTTTAGTCTGGGGATGGTAGGGGGTAGTCTTCAGGTGCTTCACCCGACAGGACTTCCACAGGCAAGCCAGCAGGTTTGTCATGAAATTGGCACCTCTGTCAGTCAGCATTTCTTTTGGGAAACCTACCCTGCTGAAAACCTCTAACAAAGCATTTGTCACCTTTTCTGCTTCAATGGAGGACAGAGCCACTGCCTCAGGGTATTGTGTAACATAATGCACTACCACTAGGATATACTTTTTCCCTGTGGAACTTGGGGTACTCAAATGTCCCACAATATCCATAGCTACCCTCTAAAATGGCTCCTCAATAACATGCAAAGGTATCAAAGGAGCTCTCACCTTGTTTTCTGCCTTGCCTACCTTTTGGCACTGCCCACAGGTCCTGCAGTACCCTGTTACATCTCTGGAAATTCCAGGCCAATAGAAGTTCTGCATAATATGTCTCTTTGTATGTTTTATGCCCATATGAGCTACAAAGGGAATATCATGGGCTATGGCTAGAAGCGCCAGATGGTAGGCTCTAGGCACTACCAACTGCTGTGCCCTCTCACCTTCTAGCCCTTCCTCAGGGGTCCACACTCTATACAGTAACCCTTTGTCCCAGTATACAGATTCCCCCTTCCCTTGAGAATCAGGTGCCTTACTAACTCCCTGCCTCAGGCTTTGCAATGTAGGGTCTGAGAGCTGAGCTTGTCTCGACTCTCTCTTTGTAACCCTTCCCAGCTCCCCTTCAACAGGAAGTCTGACATCCTCTGAAAGTGGTGCCTCACTGTCAGCCTGGGTAATACTACTCACCTCTACCTTTGCAATCACTCTGTTCAAGGGAACATCAGTACCCACAAGCAGCTGTGGCTCACATTCAGTCTCACTGCTACAGAATAGCTCCCTCCCTGAAGTAACCACCTCACCAGTCCTACCTGCAAGTATGCACTCTGTCTGGGTCTCCCCCAGGATACCAGACCCACATGCTTGTTTCCTAGCCTGACTGCATGTAACTGCATAAGCACATGGTACTGCCTCATTCAAATCCTTCCCTATCAGGACATCTGCAGGTAGCTCAGTACCCCTGTTGTCTCAAGACAACCTACTATTGGCATTTTGTCTTTCCCACTTACTGGCTCTCTCACCTTTTGTTCCCCACCTTGCCTCCGTGGATATCTGTATGCCACATGGCCCCACTGGTTACATTCAAAACATTTAACCCTAGGTCCTGGATGTGTACCTGGACTAGTGGCTTCCCCTGCTACTGGCAGATTCTGTTGGGGCAGTCTGTGCTGCCCACCATGGGTTCCTTTAGACCCATGAGCAGTACTGGGGGCCCCTTTCCTGTGCAGGGATGCCCTGCTTGCTATGTATAGGTCTCCCTTCTTCCCCAACTCATCTGAAGTAGCACATTGTCTATCAGCTAAACAGATCCTCATGTCCTCAGGCAAAGTGCTAAGGGCTTGTTCCCTCACCAAAAGGTCTACCAGCCCTTCAAAAGTGCTGACCTGGCATCCACTCACCCACCTATGAAAATAAGTGCTCAGTTCAGCAACATATTCACACACAGTTTCATCTGCCTTGCATCTATGCTCACGGAACTTTTTCCTATAAGTTTCAGGTGTTAGCTTAAAACATTCTAACAAGTGATTTTTAACAGCAGTATAATCAAAATATTCACAATCAGCAAGTTTAGACAACACAGTTACAGCTTTACCATGGAGTAAGGGGGTCAGGAACCGTATCCAGAGCTTTTGGTCAACATCTAGATCAAGGGAGGTCATAGTCTCCCTATACCTCTATTCAGTCGCTACCGCTTGCTCAGGAGTGACCCTTTGCCTAACATACAAGACCACGGCTATTAATAGGACGTGCTGGGAGGATAGATTCATCACCCAAAGACTCCTGCTGTGGAATAAAATCGGTATATATGTGGAGAGGCAGCACTGGCTGGCCTTGTTCAAAGAAAATCTTGACCATGGGGAGGGAGCCAGATATACCCCAGGGATTACCTAGGGGTGGCGTAGCCAAAAAAACTATGGATAGGGGTAAAATGCCCTCGGGCAATCATACTGTTTACATACCCTCTCAAACATATGAATGAAACTATCAAAATTATCCCCCTCTTTAAACTGCGGAAGACATTTACTGACCTTTTGTGCTTCTGAGGTCCAGTTATTCCCTTCCCCATTACCTCCACGACTCTGGCGAAGAGTCAGCATCTCTCTCTCATGCTGCCTCTGTCTCTCCTTTTCCTCAGCTTCCAGGCATAGGAGTTTCTCATTCTCCTCAGCCTGCAGATATCTCAGTCTCTCAGCTGCTTCTATTTCCAAATGCCTGGCCTCCAACTCAAGTTTCTTTAGCTCCAGATGGATTTTTAAGTCCTCTGCAGAAAGGTTGAGCTGTCCATTCTCTGAGTGTGGTACATCTCCACTGCCAGTCTGATTATCCTCCTGGTTGCTGTTTCCTAATGTAGCTGTGACCAAGGCTGCAATCAGGTCTGCCTTAATCAGGTTTCCATGCACCAGTCCCCTAGCCTGGCAAATGTCAGCCAGCTGTCTCCTTGTCAGCTTCCCGTACTCCTCTGCTAACATGCTGCCTACTCTCCCTGACTAACTAAGCTAACAAAAGAAATAAAACAATTGTGATCTGAACTCTGAGAATTCTCTGCGTGGCTGATTTAGAGTACAAAATATCTTCAGTGATCACTGTACACAAGCTACAAGAATTCACTCTACCCACACCACTAAAAGCAAATTAGTATTTGCCAACCCATTAATATGTGGTGTGGATATCCCATGGCTGACAAACAATTAATATGTGACACCCGTGCACTGGCCCAGCAATCAAGGAGCCTCAGTCCTCACCACTAACACCAGTGAAGGACGTCCATATAGGGAAAGGATAACAAATACACACACAGTAAAGTACAATTTCTCTTAAGAGCACACAGAGATCACAGTCAGTCTGGGGCTGGTTTCTCCCTTTCTCTCCAGGTCCCCAGTAAGACTCCCCACTGGCACAGCTATAGGGTCCAGATCTCAGCCTAGTGGGCAAGCTAAAACCTCCAGCACCCTCTCTGTCCAACCAGTGCTTCATGTCCCTGCCCAAGTAGCTGACACACACATTCTTTGAGATAAGAGTTTATACAACCACACAGACACTCCTGGGGAAGACTGGCACAGGTTCTCCAGCTGTGCCCTTTTTCTGCCCAGTCTAAAAGGTAGTACCAGCTGCCACCACCCACTAATATCAGCTACTCAAAGGCCCTTCTGAAAGGGTTCCAGTTATTACTGTGCAATATTATTATGTAAATGGTAAGTGTGACTGAAAAGTCAATGCTTATTAGAGTGACTTGGTACAGTATCACTATATATACATGCAATGTATACATGCAATGTACTCTAGAGTTTAAATTAACTCTACATAAAACAGCCACAGTTGAAAGGTTTAATAATATTTAATAAGAAATAATAAAAACACAAGACAATACTTCTTACTACACAGTGCTAGTCAAGAGTTCATAGATCACAGAGAAATACTTAAAATAATTCAGTAGTAAAGTTCTGACATCACAGAAAAACAAACTAGTCGAATCTTCCTATTTCCTAGCTATATCTAAGAGAAAACACAGTTTAATAATCCTACTTACATCTAGAGCAAGACAGTGCTGGTGATGTTGGATGTCCTCAAGACAAAATGCTCTGAGCTCTCTGATTCTCTCTCTTTTAATTGATAACACAGAGCTGCTTTACATGATATCATTCTTCACACTTGTCTGGTGTTCCCAGGATAACTGAAACTATGTTTACATTCTTTACACCTGGTCAGAAACCAGAGCAATAAAGGACATTTATACATGCAAATTCTAGTCAGTAACTCTGGTCATAAAACACAAATTCTAGCCATTAACTCTGGTCGTAAAACAGTAGGCAGGATGCCTCCCTCTAGACATATCGGCTCTGAATTTTGACATCAAAGACAGTCATAAAATGCTTGACTTAGCTTTCTTACAGCAGAATGCACTGTTGTTACATTTTTGCAGTTCAATATCTGATGCAGTCTTTTCACATTTAAGAGAACAAGCCCGTGGCTTACATTAATATTTACAAATGACAGAATTATCTACAAGAGTCTGTCTGGCTAGGCTGGCAGCCTTCACCTATCTTCACACCCATGATACCAATGATACACTGATGACTGTGGCCCATGTGATATGAGCTTGAATGGCAGTTCGGTCACTTGTTGTAGACTCCCTGGGTGAACAGAGATCTGCAGAGGCATAATCTACATACCTTTTGGGGGGGTTAGATTCAGAGACAAACCAACCCCTTCCTTAATACAGCCTAACTTTATAGACCTGTTCCTTGGCCCATTCACACAGAAGGATGTGAGCTGTGGTGAGTTGTGCATGGACACAGCACATGCCTAAGAAATGTACTTTGATGAGCCATAGCTGAAACATTTTGATACTTGGGACGAATTAGTAAAAGGGTAAAGTAAGTTTCTATTAACCGTGCTAACTAACTCTCTTTCAGTATTTAAGCACCCTCAACCTTTCTGCTTTATGAAAACTTTTTTTATCATAACATACTTCTTACTTCTTGTCTTCTGACTTATAGCTTATATCTAATGTATCTGGATGTATATA
The DNA here is from genome assembly GCF_019279795.1 of Protopterus annectens. Classification (NCBI taxonomy): domain Eukaryota; kingdom Metazoa; phylum Chordata; order Ceratodontiformes; family Protopteridae; genus Protopterus; species Protopterus annectens. Next base: position 122,972,923 of record NC_056738.1, on the reverse strand, counting down.
CTATTATATAGGCTTACATTTTTTGTACCTAATTAAGAAAATTGTTGAAATCAAATCCTAATAAGGAAACCTGATGGACACCTAAGGAAAGACATGCAAGTTATAAACAACACTTTCTATTATACATCACTTGCTCCGTAAGCATTATAAAAGTTATAAAACCACACTAGTGAAATAACTAAATTCCTTAAAGATGAGGTGGGATAGAGCTGAGTGATATATATGGATGCTAGACATAGTTGGAAAATCATTACAAGGAAAAGCACAGATAAGATGCTGGAGTGTAAGAAAACTGATCATGCTGACTGGGCAATGACATGATTTGCAGAAGAAGAATTTATGGTCCTCAGCTTTACAGGAAAGAGAGGAAAGACAATAGTAACAAAGAGTAGGAACATATTTTATTAGTAGTTTGATACGTGGCTGATAGTACCTTTTCTGTTTCAAAGAATGTCAAGAATTAAGAGGGAAGGCATACGATAGACAAAAGAAAATGAGGAAATATGAGACATTTTGATCAGAAAAAGTTTGTGTTAAAAAGAAGTTATTCTTATCGGTTGTACTGAATTGCCATTTATATTACAAGAAGGGATGTGAAACAGCATGAAAACAGTTGGAATGAGGATACTTTTCTGTAGGCTGTGCAATGGATATTATGAAACAGTGAACACGTCTTTTTTATCATTACCATTAGCTTTTGCATAAGTGAAACAGTCATGCATTACCTTCTTTGGATGCACTTTTGCTTCTTCAGAACTGTAAAAAAGGATAAATATTAAAATATTACTCAGCAGTTGCATTTCTGTGTTCATCCATCAACCCTTTAAATCACATGCTGCTTTTACCAGACAACACAATATTGTCACTTTAACTATAATATACTATGAGTATAAGGACAACAACAGCAAAGCAGAGAAATCATGCTTTAAAAAGATTCAAAACAAGCAGCCCATTGCTTTTCCATGTGTGTGTGTGTGTGTGTGTGTGTGTGTGTGTGTGTGTGTGTGTGTGTGTGTGTGTGTGTGTGTGTGTGTGTGTGTGTGTGTATTTTTACATGTATTTTAAAAAAGCATAACCTGAATGATCCCATTTTATCTATGACAGCAAAAGTACAGGTGAAATATGACATTTGCAAGTAAGCTCAGTTCAGCTGGCAACAGTGCCATATGTTACTAAACCATCAATGAATTTGTCAAGTATACACTGCAATTTGCTGTATAAGTGAGCATATCTAAACAAACTGCTGGGCATGTATTATTGTGTGTCCATTTTTCCAACTTCACATACTATCAATCAATGATCTGCTATAGGTGAAGAATAAGGGAGAGTTAAATAAAAGATAGGTATTTCCCACATAAGCAGGTCTATCCAGGAATGTGCTTTCAGAAATGTGATAATTGGCATTTTAAATGTTGCATGATGCTCTCGCGGGACTTTTTCAGTGCGCGGGCTTCGGCTTCAAGTAGATGTTTGGATTGTGGGCTTGCTTGCTGTTGTTCAGTCGCTTCGTGGATCGGTCTGTTTGTTCGGGTGCGCGTATCAGTCTGTAGCTTGCTTGCTGTTCGGTCGGTCGTGTGGTCTCGCAGATCAGTCTGTGGCTTGCTGTTGGGTCGGTCGCTGGGCTAGGTAGGTGAAGGGTTGTGTGTTGATCTGTAGTATTCTGGTTTTAACACTGTGCTGGGAGATGTTAGGAATGTGCGTATTTTCGTTGAACTGGACTTATCAGAGCTGGCCAGTTCTGTGGTTACTCATGCTCAACGTTGTACAGGTACCGAATATATTTGCGTTTAAGTACAACTTATTGTTCACTATTTTATGTGCCTTGTTAAGCTGAACAAATGGTATGGGATCGCTTAAAGAAGGCTCTCGAAGAAAGAATTTTAGGGGTTAGAAGAACAATGATTACTGCCTTTCTCTGTTATGTGGGACAGGTATGTATGTATCGCATACAGAGGCGGATTGGGCACTCTAAATTGACTGTAAGTGTGAGAGAGTGCATGCGAGTCTGTTGTGTGGAAGAGGTATTGCTGCAGGGCTAACCACCCTGTGGTGTAAATAAGCGATCTTACTTAAGTTACTTGAGCAGGTGGAAGAATTGTTTTCTACACTGATATACTTAACTTCTGATGTGGTTCCAGCAGACTGGAAAACTGGCATAACAGCGGTCTGGATTTATAAGGTCTGGTCTGGAGACTCTCAAGGTTGATGAGTCTTTAATAAAGGATTTTTCTGTATTTAACTTGAGCTTCTGTCCTTTTGGCATGCTTTAGTACTGCTTTGCTTATTTGGTGTTTTTTACTTGTTCAGCTTGCTCGCCATCCTTTTTGCTTATCAGGTTGTTAATTCCACACTAATGCTTCTTTGGTAAATTTGAAACAGTTAAATAAGTTTGGTAGGTTGTATTTGTATTGCATGTTATAAAACCATAAGTACCTTAGCTAAGGGTATGCAGTCTAAACGATTAGATTCAACTGTCAATTTACATGTGCCCTTTAACATGCTGTCACATCTCTGCAGTGCGACTCCATGTAGGCCGCATGCCTTTACTACAACGTAGTGTTGCTGCTTTCTTCTTTTTCTTTATTATACATTACAAAGGTAGTGGTTTGATGGGGTGGGTGACATCAGAGTGGGAGTTGCAAGGGCATAGCCAGCATGTTTTTAGGTGAGCTTTTAGTAAAGTTTTGAAGTGGGTGCATGATGGTATGGAGGTAATTGTGGGTGGGAGGGTGTTCCATAATTTGGCTGTGGTGCAAGAGAATAGTGCTTCACCAGCAGAGTTATTCTGTCATAGATGGTCCCATGCAAAGCACTGGCTTGCCACACCTGCCCTGCTTCCTTCTACTGTGCTTGTAGCTTGCTGATATCATTGTGCATGTTGGTCTACCCTACTTGCTTTCCCTTCATTATTGTCTGTTACTGCCTGCTTTCTTGCATTTTCTCTCCCGATGACACTGTTTTTATATACCATTTTTTCTTTGATTCCTGTCCTATGCTCTCACAACTATTAAACCCAAATCTCCAGATTTCCCATGCATTCCATAACATCCTAGGACAGTGGGACAGGAAGGCAAGAGTTATGGACTGCATCCATCATCAACTGGGGATTAGATTTTCCACATAATCATAACATCTCCTTCTGCTGGCCAGAATGCACTGTACAATGCAATGTTTCTGGCTGTAGTAAAACAGCATGCTTCTACAGTCAATAATTGCAGCAAGAGTGCAGGTATACACCTCGGTGAGCTTGTATCTCCAGAGTCTGTAGGCATGCAACTCTGAGACTTTTCCAGGGGCAGCTGTTGAGAAGACACTCAAACTACACCCTTTCATGGGATGGGTAAGCCAACATCAGCTACTCACTGTCATTCCTCCCCGGTTGACTCTTTCATTATCTGAGCAGGTGATTGAACTCAGGTTATCTGAAGTAAAGGCAGGGCCAAAAGCTCAGCGTCATGAAGCTGGCATCTCTCTCCCCTGTGTACCAACATGTTTTCTTTTTTAAATGATTTAAAAAATACTTTTCATTGCTTCATGCTGTACTACTGTACATTTTATTTTTGTATTGCATTACTCTAGTTGTTATCACAGAACTGCAGTTTGCTCTAGTGTTCTGTTTTGAACAACTGAACTTTGTTATTTGGCATACGTTGTCATTTGAATTTATTTCTCATTGGGTTATTTACATTTGTCTATGTCAATATTTTTGGCATTGTTGCTGTACTGTAGTTTCCTGCATTTTAAAAACTCAACTCTGTATATTTGGTACTTCAAATTCGGTGCATATATAGTGTGTGTGTGTGTGTGTGTGTGTGTGTGTGTGTGTGTGTGTGTGTGTGTGTGTGTGCGCACGTGCACGCTCGTACATGCGTATATGATCTTTCTTACACTTTTTTTCTGGAATAATAAAACTACATGCACATTTTTGTTTCCAGAATAATCAGAATTTCATCTCGATGGCTTGGGTTCCCCGGGGGGATGTTGGGGAGCCTAGGAAAAGTTTGCCTCAGGGCGCTTCTAACATAGTTACGCCACTGTCTATCCTCATCAACAGTATGAGTATTGCCTTTAGACATGAGGGAGCTCAGTATCTGTACCTTTCCCAGGCTATTGCTTCATCACCCCATTTTTCCAACAATGCTCTGCAAAATAGTTTCCTATCCAGAGCTAAATCAGACCACTCTAAATCAGAGCAGAAAATAAATGAATAAATAAGTAAATACATATAATAATACTAATAGTAACAACAACAATAATAATAAAGACCTCTAGACCATGTAAACAAGATGCAGGGGGCTATGTTACAATACAATGTTATTCTAAGTATGTAACTTTTATATCTCAGAGGTCTCATCCTCATCAACAGTATGAGAACTCAAAGCTCATTCTACTGGGTGGCTGCCTTCATGGAAACTTTTCTCTGATAATTGTAACTCCAACGTAAGATCTTGATCTAGAGATCATGTCTAGCTTGTGGTGTCTTGTGAAAGTATTAAGTGAAGGCTATGTAGCTGCTGCTGCACAAATCTCATCTAAATATGCATTTTTGAAAAAAAGGTCTGAGAAGCACCTAATTTCTTGGTTGAAAGATTTCTGGTTACTAACAGCAAAGGTGTGTTGTATTTTTCTTAAAAAAAGTTATGTCTTACCATAATGTTCCATCTGTGTTGTAGATCTTCATTCATTCCTTATTGATGGGATTTTGGTTCCATCCCTGGAACTGACTCGGGCAATACACAAGCTCGTGCCAGCCAAAAACTTCTTGAGTTAAGTCCTACCCATAGTGCCCCTCTCCTCCTATCTTCAGATTGAGTTTGCCCACCTGGAATAGAGACAATGGAGGCCCTATCTAAGCAAATATCCTATTAGGCAGACAGGACCAAAAGATCCACCAGGAGTCTTCAGGCAGGGGGTAGAAGGGCGGGACGTAAGGAATGAATGAAGATCTACAACACAAATGGAACGTTATGGTAAGATATAACTTCTTTATCTGATGTTGTAAATCTTCATTCATTCCTTACTGATGGGTCCAAGTCCCCAGCTACTCTATGTCATGGGAGGCCCTATATAAGGATATTCCTGAGCACCATTGAGCCAAAGGATGCTCTTCCCCCGAGGCCTTATCCAATTTGTAATGCATGATAAAGTGATGGGGGGTTGCCCAAGTGGCTGCTGCGCAGATGTCATCCATTGAGGCTCTGGAATGAAATGCCACCGAAGTGGACACTGAGCTGGTGGAGTGAGCCATGACTCTAGTAGTCAAAATTAATTTGTTCTGATGATAGACAAAGGTAATGCAATTTCTTAGCCATTTTGACAAGGTGACTTTGGAAACAGCTTTGCCCAATTTGGGGCCTGACAAAGCTATGAACAGCTGGTATGACTTTCTGAAGGATTTAGTTCTGTCTAAGTAAAAATGTAGCTGTCTATGTACATCTAGCATGTGTAAACAGTATTCACCTTTGTTAGAGAATTTTGGGAAAAAGACTGGTAAATCAATGGACTGGTTGAGACTCAAATTTGAGATAACCTTGGGCAAAAAGGAAGGGTTAGTTCAAAGTGAAACTCTCTCATTATGGAAAGTCAAATAAGGGTGATTAACACGCAAAGCTTGCAACTCTGATACCCTCCTGGCTGAGGTGATGGCGTAAGGAGTAAGGTTTTCCAGGATAAAAACTTTGTCACATGTGGCAGAAGATTCTAAAGGTGAACAGGTTAGAGTTTGTAGGACCAAAGTCAAATTCCAAGGTTCAGTAGGGTTTTTAATAGGCGGTCTGAGGTGTACAGCTCCTTTCATGAAGGTTTTGCAAAGACAGTGGGACATTAATGAAGAGTCATTAAAGCCATTATGAAAACTGGTGATTGCTACTAGGTGAACTGTAATAGTAGAGGCTGAGGCTCCTGCAAGGAGCAGAGTTGACAGGTATTACAAACTCTTATGGATCGGGATTGAAAGTGGGTCTAGTCCTTGCTCTTTAGCCCAAATTACAAACCTGACCCATTTACTGTAATAGAGTTTCCTGGTGGAGGGTTTATGAGAAGCCAGAAGAATCTTTCGGATGGGGGAAGATAGGTTCATCTGCCTGGCAATCATTAGGGGTGGAGATGCCAAGTGGTCAGCTTGAGACTGTGAAGGTTGGGATGGACCAGCCCCTGTGGGTGAGATAGGAGTCCTGGGGTTGGATCCAGGGTCCACAGGCAGTGAACCAAGTGAGGCCATAGGAAGGGGAACCAAAGTTGACAAGGCCAATAGGGTGCAATAAAGATTACCTTGCTTCTCAGCCATTGTGCTTTCTTCAAGAACTGTGGAATAAGGGGAATAGGGGGGAAAGGCATACAGAAGACCCGGGGGCCAATCGTGTAACAGAACATCTCTCAGTGACTCCCCGGGGGCGATCAGGGCAAAGAAGCTGCTGCATTTGTGGTTCAAGGGGGAAGCAAAGAGATCACAGCAAGACCGGCCCCAATGATGAAAAATTTGAGTCGCTACTATGGGGTTGAGAGACCACTTGTGAAGCATCAAAATGTTCCTGCTCAGTTTGTTTGCAATCAGATTGGAATTCCTGGGAATGTGCATTGCTAGTATAAAGTGGCTGGAAGCTATCACCTATTGCCACACTCTTAGGGCTTCCCAACATAAAGGGTAGGATCTGGTTCCTCCTTGCTTGTTGATGTACCAGACTAATGACATATTGTCTGATTGGATAGCAATTGTTCCTGATGGAAGGGTTGTTTGGAATGCTTGCAACGCTAAGAGCACCACCCTTAGTTCTAGGACACTGATATGCAATTTGGCCTCTAAGGGGAACCAAGTGCCTTGGACGCTCTTTGCTTGAAAATGCCCCCCCACCCCATCAGGAAACATCTGTGCTCACTGTGGCTTTGGGTTGGGGAGGGAATGGGTGACACCATAACTCCTCCTCTGGCTTCATCCACCAACTCAGATCTTGTTTGCATCAGTTTATTATGTGGATTGGGTAAGACACTGGATGTGTTAGAAGAGACCATTGCAATGACAGGAGCCATTCGAGTAGCCTCATGTGGAATCTTGCTAGTGGGACCAATGAGATTGTAGCTGCCATTGAGCCCAGCAGTTGTAGGACCTGTTGAACTGGGACAAGATTTTGAGAAAGTATTATATGAAGTTGAGATCTCAATCTTAGTAGCTTGTGAAAAGGTAGGGCAACTTGGCAGGATATTGTGTTGAACATTGCTCCAATGAACTTTAAGCTTTAAGTCGGTACCAGCTTTGACTTTTCTATGGAGATCCATAGGTGTTCTGGCAGACTTTGAGTGTATGATATGGCTTGAAGCAGTAGACTCCTGGTTGGAGCGGTGAGGAGCCAATTGTCTAGGTATGGAAACAGGCAGAATCCTTGTAGTCTCAGGTGAACTACTACTACTGCCATGCATTTGGTGAACACTCTGGGGGCTGTGGAGAGACCAAAGGGCAATACTCAAAATTAGTAATGACTGGCTCCCAGCCCAAAGTGAAGATATCTTCTGGATTGTTTGCCCATTTTTATGTGGTAATACGCATCCTGAAGATCTATAGAGCACATCCAGTTATCCTTCTCCAGAAAAGGAAGAATGGACTGAACTGTGACCGTCTGGAATTTTGTTTGTCTAATGAACTTGTTCAGTACGCTGAGATCCAAAGTTGGTCTCCAGTCCCCTGTCATTTTTGGCACTAAAAAGAACCTTGAGTAAAATCTGAATCTTATTTGGCCTGGTGGGACTGATTGGATGACTCTTTTTTTCTTAGCAGCTTTTGAACTTTTAGTGCTGCTGCATCCCTCTGACTGGGTGGAACATCAGGGATTTGCCTTAGAGGTCTGGGGTAAAGGTCAAAGAGGATATGGTAAAATCTGGACATTATCGTCTGCACCCAGAATTCTGATGTTATCGACTGCCAGGCCAAGTGGTGCAGGGAAAAACGTCCCCATCTGCTTCAAGAGGTAAGTAATTAGGTCACTCTTCAGGAGTGCTGATAGGGCTGACCAGAGAAGGAATCTCTGGAACCCTGCCATAGTAGCGTCTCACTGATGAGTTCCACCCCTCTGCCCTGGGGGGGATTGCTCACCACGTGTTGCAGAAAGGTCCTTGGTATTTCTTGAACCACATCTTTCCACCCCTCTGATTCCTGGAGTAGGATTGTTGAGAGCTGAAAAACATATGCCCATGGCAGATAGGGTTTTTCCATTCTTCTCACACCTGGCTAATGTGTCTTTAACTTTTGGGCCAAACAAGGAAGACTCATCAACAAGAGCATTGATGAAGGAAGACTCAAAGGGGTCCATGAAGTCACATAAGCGCATCCAGGTGTGAAGTCTCATGACAACACCTGAAGCAGTTGCTCTGGCTGCCCCCTCGGTTGTGTGAGCTTCAACCGCATGGAGGAGTTAGAGATGGACTCAAGGGTGACAAGCTGATAGGCAAGTTTATCTCACACCTCTTCAGGTAATACCCCTGCCAAAGTACCTGAAAGTTTTGTAATCAAGTCCCTTTGGAGACGTGTAAAATGTGCCATGTAATTCAGTGGCCATATGGCGAAGGTCGCTGAAGCATAAATCCACTTCCCTATTCTGTCTATCATCCGGGACTCCCTGTCCAGAGGATGGACAGACAAACTTTCTTCTGCTAGTTTTTTGTTAGTGGCCACTGCCACAACCATGGAGTCTACTGCCAATCCTCTGCACCAGTGGGGGTGGTCTTCTAGTGGGGAGACAATTTTATCAGGTCTCTGGGGTTTCTTGCTGCTCCTGTGCTAGAAGCTTGAAGTCCCTGTGTAGTGGGCTGTGTCAACTGCATGCCAGAGGAAAGGGAAAGGTCAGGTTCCAATGCTGGAGGTGCCAACTGCATGCTCGCAGAAGCAAGAAACCTCTCCATCACCTGGAAGGCAGGCCCACCTGCAGGGGGATGGGAGCCCAGAACCGAAAGAGACAACCTCAGAACCGGGGTCATACCCTGCTCTGATGAGCCCACCTCCAGGATAGGAGCCCAGAGAGGACTAGGAGCTGCTGGAACAGTTGGAACCATAGACGCCACCATAGAAAAACCTGGCGCAGAACTAGGGGTCATAGTGCTGACAGACCAGTCATGGTCCTGAAGGTGGACCAGCTCTGAATGGCGTGACGTCCAGAGGGTAGGCTCCGGAACTGTGGAAGGAAACATCACATGAACCAAAGGCATAGGCACTGGGGTAGAAATCAGTACCGAGGGCTCCAAAGCCTGAGAAGAGGTTGAAGGAGGATATGTTGGAGTCTGTGCAGAAAACCCTTCTGCTCCAGGTGGGAGGGAAGTCTTGGTAGGGGTTGGAATTCCTCTGACTGCCAAGAGCTGATTGATAAGCCTCACTACATCTATTTTTGAAAGACTCTTGGTGGACCGTGTTGATACTCCATAAGTAGAGTCAGATCTCTTAAGAAAAGGACTATATTATTGTCCAAAGAAGGAGTCAATAGTAGGTGAGTATCTGGGCATGGGCAAAATTTCATGTTTAGGCACTGAGGATGAAGCCATGAAGGAAGTCATTGTTGGTGCCGAAATTGTGTCTGGTACCGAAGTAGCTATCGGTACCGAAGCAGATATCAGTGTTGTTGGTTCTGTGATTACCAACTTCGGCACCATACAGCTAGTCATAGGCTCTGGAGCTGAAATAGTCGGTGCAGACATTTTAGGTATTTTTGGTTCCGATACTGTCTGACAGCATTTTTGGTCCCGTAGAACTCGGGGAAGCCGGAACCAAATGGCTTCTCTTTTTCTTTTTTTCCTGGGAGGTGGTGAGACCTCCACCTCAGAAAGGGTCTAATAAAACCTTCAAAATCAGTTTATTCTTACACTCTGCCAGAGTGCGAGAGCTAAAATTTTTACACAGGTCACATGGAGGTTGTATGTGGAGGTGGGGAACTCTGAGACAGTAGACACACGAAAGATGCCTGTGATAGAATTGGGCATCTTTCCCCCACACTTGTCACAGTGTTTGAACCCGGTCATTCCTTTCTTGTCAGACATATTTGTAAGAGCCTAGTAGCTAGACAGAAAAGGGAACAATATAGTCACAAGATTTAACCAACAGCAGAAATAACAAGATAAACACACAGAAGGGAGAAATTATCCACTGTTTTTGTTATAGAAGGAAGAAGAAGGAAAGAAGAGGGAAATACCAATGATGGTAAGGTAATTACCACAAGGGTAAGGGAGGGGCCCGTACCAACAATGGTACTAAGACTACCAAAAAGGGTAGAAAAGGGGAGAAAACTCACAAAGTATAAGGTAGAGAGAAGTATCATCGCTAAGAAAACGAAGAGCTAGAAAAATATTTAGCAATATAGCTATCAAAATTTTATTACTTAGCTGAGAAATGGCTTGGCACGTCTTGAGAAGTACGCTGCAAGCAATATCTGGAGATAGGAGGAGAGGAGCACTATGGGTAGGACTTAGCTCAAGAGTATTTTGGCTGGCACGAGCTTGTTTATTGGCCGAGTCGGTTCCAGTAAGGAATGAATGAAGATTTACAACATCAAATTAAAATTTAAGACAATCAGTCAACAATTTGAATGACATACTATTTCGATATTTTAGAACCCAGTTTGCTCGTAGGAAAGGACACAAACATTTGGGAATTTTTCCTTGAAGGTTCAGTTCTTTCCATATAAAACCTGATTTGTCTGTGGACATCATTACAGTTATACTGATCTCTGTTAGAATAAGTAGGTAAGAATACAAGTCAGTTGATAGACTTATCGAGATTTGTTTCAATAGCTACGTTAGGCATAAAAATTGATTGGATCATGATTATTCACAATTGTTGCAGAAAACTCAATAATGGAATTTAAAAGATAAACATATAGATTACTAGAAAGAACATTTTCCATGCTAAATTGTTCAACTATGCAGGAGAAGCAGGTTTAAAGGGAGGAAAAGCACATTTCTTTTAAACAACATACACATGTCAAGGAGGGACAGGAAGTTATATAAGGAAAGCAGCTCTCAAAAAGGCCTTGTTTACCTACAAGGATGCTATTGGCAAAGAGTTACAAAATCAGAAGAGCCACCAATGTGTACCTTAATGGAGGAATACTTTATTCCTGTGCAAAAGACCTGGCAAATTAAATCTAGCACTGCAGGAACTGGAGCTGTGAAAGGATCCAAATCTTCAGAAGTAGCCCATATAGAAAAATGAGCCCCTTTACTCTTGTAATGTATTTCTAGCATTAGGTATCTGGGTAGAGGTAATTATGAGGACAACCTTGGTGGGGTATGAAGTGTCCTGGCTATTTGCAGAAATTCAGAATCTATACAGGTTCATGAAGGCAGTGGAGATTTAGGTGGGATTTGCTGGAAGGGTGGGTCTGGAAGGTTCTTAAGGGTTTCAGATGTATAGACTTCTCTAGAAGCTAAGGTCTGAGTGGAGAGAACTACACTGATCAAGGCCAAGATAGGGCTAAGAGAATGACATTGGACTTGTTCTGCCTGACTTTTGATGTGTAATTTGAAAGAAGAAGTAATGAGGAAAACAATTAATGAGTCCTGTGGGTCATTTCTGGATGATACCATTCCTGGAACATTGGACCACAGAAAAAGAGGGTATATGTTTTTTTTTTTTTTGCTCAAATGAAAGAGGGTATATGCTGAATGTAATAAAACAAACCAAAACAAAGAAACATGTTGACTATTTTGTCCTGCATTCATCATATTGATTACTGCTGCAGTAGTCTTAGCTATATGGGTAGATTACTCTAGCTTACTTCATTTGGTATGTGGAAGGGGAAGGGTCCAGGAACCCATGGTATATGATCCCTGAAAAGCCTGATGTAGACATAGTGACAGATTAAAGTTTTTAATGCCTTGTAAATGTATGTCTAGAGGACCATGTTCCTACTTCTTGAATCATTTTAGAATTAAATCCTTTCCAAAAAGCCATAGATGAAACCAAGGCCCTAATACAGTGGGCCTTGACCCTTCCTGGATTAGTTTTGTTGTGGTGAGTATAATGGAAGGTGACAGCCTGAAACAACCAATTGGAAATAGTCTGTTTTGATGCAGGCAGTCCTTCTTTTTACCCTCATAAGAAATGAAGAACTAATCTGAAGATCTGAAGGATTTAGTTCTATCAAGATTGTACCAGAGTTGTTTGTGAACATCCAAGGTATGATGTATCCTTTCTCCTGCATTTTCAGGTTCAGAAAAGAAAATGAAGAGAGGAATAGTTTGGCTTAAAGGGAACCCAGATACCACTTTAGGCATAAATGAATGACTAGTTTTCTAAGGAACCCTATCCCTGTGGAAAATAAGAGGTTCGAGTTTAGCAAGTGTTAGCCTCACTAACAGAAAATTAAGATCTAAAGAAGGGGCCACCAGTTTTCTTGTAGCCCTCTTATACAAAATACCTTTCAAAAACATTTGCACATGAGAATGCATTGAAAGAGCCATGGGCAAACATACTGAAATGGATGATAAATGAAGCTTGACAGATGAAAGGCCATAGGATAGTAACTCACACATATTGTTACAACCAGAGAACAACTAGTCTTGAATGGGTGCTAGTAATATTGGTGGCACCAACTAGAAATCCCTTTCCATTTACTAATTTATGATTTTTTAATAACAGGCTTTCTTACCTCCAATACGACCTGCTGTACATTCTCAGAAAATGGGTACCTAAAAGGAATTAAGATCCTATAATCCAGGCAGTCAGTTGAGTTGATTGGGGTGGAGGTGAATCAAACAACACTGATTTTCTGTGAGTAAATCTATTCTGTGAGAAAGAGTGCGGTAATTGCCCCTGGCCATTTCCAAAAGAAGGGAGAACCACTGTTGCCTTGGCCAGAAGGGAGTCACCAAAATCATGTTGGGGGATTCCTTCTGAATCATTAGTGGAAAGGGTGGAAAAGCTTACAGGGCTGAAGAACTTTACACATTCTATCTGCCGTTTTAGGTGTAGTAGACCGACTGTCATGAAAATTGCAGGCAGTGACTCCTACATCCTCCAGAGCTGACAGAATTGGGAAATTGGTGAAGGTTTATAACAGCTCATAGTATTCACTGGCACATTCTGGAAATAGTCTCACAGAAAAAGAAACCACCACAGGGAGAATCAGAAACTGAGCTCTCCTCTGAATCTGAATTAGAATACCAAGGAGATAACTCTGTCTTTATCCTTTCATCTTCATATCCAGATTCAGAACCTTGAATCACTTCAGGAAAACAGGTTTCCCTCCTTCTTTTACCAGAAATCACCTTATAAGAAGGATCAATTACCTGAATTAAACACTGATGCAGACCAAGTAAACTACTCCTGTCTAAGGAAGTTTGAAGAGGAGTAGATACATGTTGACTGGAAAATGGAGCAACAGCTTTCCTAAGGATGAGCATAACATTCTGGGTAAACAAGGAAGCCTTTCCTGTTCCATTTTCTAGGACAGACTAGAGAAGCTCTCCCTTGTCCATTGAGGGGATCCCATCAGCCACAAAGGATGTAGCTAACCCCCAGTGGAAAGTGGAAAGTGGTTGTAGGTGTTATACCAGTAAAGGACATTTAGAACAAGAACACTTGTCCCTCTACCTGCATACCTTAATAAACTACTGGAAACTTCAACAAGGTGTCTTTATTCCTCCCACAGGGAGGGTATAAGAGACAGAGCCTCCTAGATCTGCTATCTAAAGTGATTTTATCTGGATTAATCCTTTATACTCTGTTTCTTGTTAGTCCTGCCACCCTCTGGGTCACAGGTGGGATACCAGACTTCACTCGAGTCCTCTGGATTACTTATGTTTTTTAGAATTCAAGGCTAGAGATAACGCCCTTTCTTTCATATATACAATAAGCTTTCATAAATGTAGGATAAAAGATATGCAGTTCTAAGGTTCTGATATGGGTTTCCAGTTATGTATGCCACTATGTGACCATTACTAAAAACATCTAATCCATCTATTTAGAAATCACTTCTTCTAGTGAGCATGGCAGTATTATCAAGCTGAGCAGATGATGCCAGAGTTTCTTCTTCCTAAGTCAAATGAGAGATACAGTCTCTAGTATGTCCTTAGTCTGTCCCAGAACTTCCTACCAGAGGGACGAATGTGGTACACCTCCTTTGGAAAGCACCCAAAGACATTCTTGTTAGGTGCAAAAAATATGTCTACTAGCCAGGGGCATTTTTATTAGGTGCCCAAACCATGGCAACTGGCTCTTTTCAGTCTAGAAGAGCAGTGACTCTTCCCTGAGGACTTCCCAGATTGCCAAGCTCCAAATGTAGAGAGTGAACTCAGCAATCATACAAAGAGATCTCATTGCTTCTGTTTGTATCCATGTTCACGTACTTTTAGTCACAAACCAAAGTTCATAACCTTTGGTGAAGATGGGAACACTGACTGACTGGCAAACTCAGAGCTTTTTTTCTAAGACTTGTTTCCAGCTTCAGTGCTACAGCCTGATACAGTACTTGCAGTACTACAGTAGCCTCACCCATCCCGTGGTAAGTCTTGATACCCTCTACCCACATGCATTTTATCACTAGTGGCTGGCTCATTTTCTTTTATATCGTTAATTATAATCAATCTTTTTCTTTCAATAGATACAGCACAAAACATGTGCTGCCATTTGACAGGTTACGCTAGTATCCATATACATGCAATCCTCATGCATGGTGCACAATATCTCATCAGCAGTTGGCTGCATCGTTTCATTCCTAAGCCTTTCCCTATTGTTCCCCTTGGTTTCTCTTTGGGTTTACCCTCGTCTTTCTCCTAGTATGGTTTTCACACTTGCAGTAATCCCATTTTTGCCTTGCTCACTCTTTTTTCCTCACCCTTACTGACCCAGTCCTCTGTGTGTTTTTGCATTTGTTGGAACCTTTTGTCCGGGGGTGGTCTTTTTGTATATTGTGGAGCAGGTGGAAGATTATTGGTGGTATCATTATCTTTGTTGCATTCATTTTACCAAACAATGCATTCATTTTTTTCCTTCTGCCCTTTTCTGGAGAGTATCTGTTTCCCATTTTCCAACTTCCGCTATATATTTCCTGATTATCTGCATCATATTTCCAATATAGAGCCGTAGGTACTCGAGGAACTCTACTTATTCTATCTCACCTGTTCCTCCTTTCCCATTTCCTTTTCATAATCTTACTACCTCTGTGTTTTTGTTGTTATACCTGAGTTCTGCTACTTCCATAAACTTCTTGAATGTCTCTGTTATATTTTTCATTTTAAAAGCCAGACCTCATGACATTATAACATGCAGTCATCTGCATAAAACAAAAAACTTGAGATTGTATCCCTTTCTTTTCTTCAAACATCATTAAATTGTGTCTGACTTTCACTGCCAATACCTAAATGAAACAGGCAAGGGGATAGTGGACACCCCTATTTGGTCCCCGTCTATTTCCTTGTCTCCTCAGATATTCTTCCATTCATCATTATTTCAGTTTCGGGAACTTGATATATGGCCTATATCCAGCATATAAACTTTTCCTCTAATTGCTTTTCTTACAGTGTCTTCTATAGGAATTCCCACCTCACAATGCTATAGGCATTTACATCTTTCCCTTACTGTTTAGTTTCCTCCCTGTGCATAAATTCCAGCAGGTGCCACCAATTTTTTTCTCTACCTTCCTTCGCTTCATGAAGTATTTTTTCCCCTGCTTGTAATACTTTTGACAATACTTCATCCAGCTTTCCTGCCAATATCTTTGCCAAAATCTTTGATATCTAAATTAACCAACCAGACAGACCTATAAATTCCCATTTCCACCCTTTCTCCTCTCCCTTTGGATATTATGGTTGTCCTGGCCACATCTGGCCCAGCAGCCATCCTCTCCTTCATCTTGTATATGTATTTTCTTATGTCATCCCTTGCCATCTCTGTTTTCAGCTTGGCTTTTTGTTCGTTCAGTATATATCTTTCTATATCATTTCTCCAGTTCTAGCCTGAGACTTCTGTCCCTTCATGTTGTTTGTAAATCTCTCTGTAGTATTCATTGACTGTTTCTTTGATTAGCCTTTTCACTCCAAAATATTTTCCAGCTCCTACCCTTATCATCTGTACCTCCATCTGTCCGCTTCTTCTTGTATTTCTTGGCTAGTTGTTTCCCTCATGCTTCCCACCCTATGCACAAGTAGTCCCTCCAGTACCATTGTTGAATGTGATACTTCATAATAATTTTACTCTCCAGTTTTATTCATATTACTTTTTTGCTGATCTGTAATACTTCTCTTCTGCTTTTAGTTCTTTCAACTTCCTTCTGTAACACATCTAGCTTTCTCCAGCTCCACAGTCACTCTTCTTTCTTTCCTTCTGTGCTCATCAGTTTTCGCCTGACAGTGATCTGGATCTCATCCCATCAGTGTTCTTCCAGTTTGTCCCTGTCTTTCATATTGTCGTGTATTGACTCTAGTCCTTGCAATGTCTTCTTCTTCTCTGTCTCCTTCAATTTATAGCTAGCCCACTGCCATTTCCTTCTCACTGTTTTCTGCTCCTGCACACATCTAAATTCTAAGTGCTGCATGGTCTGATATGTGGCTCTCCTATATCTGGATTTCTTCCATTATTTTCATTATGTCTTCCTTCTCTAAGAACTTTTCTGCCCAAGTTGGCTTTACAAAAATGTTTCTTGCAAAGGTGTAATCCTTCTCACTAGTTCTTGTTAAATCTTTTTGTTATATTCCCTTCTTCTTACAAGCTGTATTTTTCTGGATCTATGATGGCATTGTAGTCCCCATATTACCTGTATTCCAACTTTTTTTGGCTGAGCCCAGATAGCAAAAAAAGTTCTTGCAGAAACCATCTTCATCCATGTCTGAAGCATATATGTTTACTGTTGTTAAAGGTGCAATTTCTACCCTTCCCTGCTAGATGAGCCATCTACCATACCCCACATTTTAGCAGTTTGTGTTTGTCGGAAGCCCACTTTGAAATATAATTTCTACTCCCCCTGGATATCTCCCTTTGGGAAGTCATAACACAGTATCTTCTCCCCATCTCTGATTTTCAGTTTTGTTTCTTGTATTAGAACAATGTCCCCCAGCCATCCTCTTTAATCTTGTATTGTCCTTCTTCTGATAGGATTTGATAATTTTCAAATGTTCCATGTAATTAAGTATATCTTCCTTGTTATTTTTTCTCACCTGCTCCTGCTTTCCCAGTTGTTGCCATCTAGCAACTGCCTGTGCTTGGACTCCTTTTACCCCATCCACCGCCATTTGGTTCTTGCATGTATATGAGTATGCTCTGGAAATGGACCTTTTAAAGCATTCCTTTCTTTGCCATCCTATTTCTGATGACACAATCTTTTTTTTTATATTACAGTATTCCCATTCATTGGTCTCAGCTCCCCACTTTTGCTCACAAATGTAGTGCACCAGCTTTATTTGTATGATAGTGCAACATTTTTTTTTATTTGCAGCTTTACAGCTGTAACTGTGCCATTTATAACAACTGTTCCTTTATTTCACATCTGTTTTTGAGTTGTCTGTTTTTCTATTGCTTCCTCCCATGCACTCCATTTTACATCAGGAATTACATATTTGTCTAAGACTTAGACTTATGTTTACTGTAGTTTATTGTACATCATTAAGTAGTTATGAACAATACATTCCTTTTCTTGGAGTCCTGCTCCTTTTCCCCTGTTATCTGCATTACCCATACCTGCCCCAAGAATTGGTTCAGTTAATCCCATTTTTTATACAGTTTTGATCTTGTGTTCCATGTAGCATGTTTCACAAGGTAAGATTATGTTTCATTTAATACATTCTACCTGCACTGTTCACAGTCACCTGCCTTTCAGTGTCCATTCCTTCCCCTTATTTAGTGCTTCTTTTCTTTCTGTGGTCACTTTGATTCCTTCTATAGTCTTGTCTTCTACCTTTTTGACTCTGCCATTCATAATACATTCTTCTAGCCAACTTGTTTAATCCCTCATTTGTTCGAATGTTCATTTCATAGTCATCTGCACCATCTGACACAACATCCTCCCATCTTCTTAGAGTTCTGTTTTGTCTATCTCACTCCTGGCTTCTTTCTCTGTTTTTGTGCCTTAATCTCTCTTGGGAGAGGTTTCTTGTTCTACTATCTCTTTGATATATAGATTCATAGGTGATTACTAGGCTAATGGCACAAGAGCTTTTACAAGCCTAGCCAATTATAGCCAGGATATACAATATTATATCTTAATTCCCCATATATGGGATGGGGTTGTATAAGGGTAGTGGGTCTTTGGGTGTTAAATCCCTGAAGCAGTCTGTTTGGGAGAGGCTTCTTGTTCTACTATCCCTTTGATATATAGATTCATAGGTGATTACTAGGCTAATGGCACAAGAGCTTTTACAAGCCTAACCAATTATACCCTGGATATGACAATATTATATCTTAATTCCCCAGATATGGGATTGGGTAGTATAAGGATAGTGAGTCTTTAGGTGTTGGATCCCTGAGTTATTTTACAGACTGCTTCTGTCCATAAGAAACATAGGCAGTACCCTGGGAGTAGATTTATGTTTCCCATCCATTTATCCATATTCTTTTTGAAGGGAGTGAGGGACAGGCTTTGTTTCACGAAGATGGGAAGTTTATTCCATAAACAAAGTAGCCTTTTGGATATGAATCTGTCTCTCTAGCAAGTTCAAGCGAGTTACAAATAAGGTTCAGGTCCATGGAATGTGTAAACCTCATATAGTTTTTCTTGTGAATATGTAACATTTTCATCAGGGCCAGATCAGAGAATGCCTTGTAGGTCAGGCATAAGTCACCTCTCAATAAACAATATGAGATGGAGTAAAGTGATGGTGCCTTTAGTAGATCTGCGTAAGACGTGTCTTATGCTTTGTATTTTTTTAGAGTGAAATCTCTGGGGCCACTACAATTGGTGTAAGTGCCTGGTTAAGTACACACAGAAGGGAGCATTGTACTCGTTTATGGGCTTGATAAGGCCAAGTACAGTGGCAATGGTACTTCCTTTGATTTTGATGCCATGCCTTTACTTATACGTTGAGCCACACAGAATGATTTCCTCACTATTGTAGCGACCTGGTAGTCAAAGTTTAGGTTCCTATCTATCTGTGTTCCTAGGTCCTTCACCACTGGGTCTACTTTTAGGAGTGTGTTAGCAATATTATAATTTGCAGGGATATCTGATTTTACCAAAAGGTATGATTATGCATTTTTTAGCATTTAATCTCAAACCATGGTTTTGGCACTAGTAATTTGTCATTTTTAGGTCTGTTTGCAGGATATCAACATTGTTTGAAGAGTCAGTGATTGCTCCCAGCTTACAGTCATCAGTGAATTTGGTGAGCCAGAGGACCCAAAATGGGCCTTCTCTTCAGAGGACTATATACTAAACAGGAGGGGTCCCAACACTGTGCTCTGAGGGACACCACTAGTAACAAGTTTCTTATCAGAAGTGGATTCACCTATCTGGACAACATGTGACCTGTCAGTGAGCCACCTGGCTATCCATCTGATGATTTAGAGATTTATGCCTAACTCAGTAAGTTTATCTATGATGCCTGAGTGGGGGATTGTGTCAAAAGCTTTGGCCAGGTCTAGATAAGTGGTGTGTACCATTTTACCCTCATCCATGGCCCTGGTGCCTTTCTTGAAGAAGTCCACCAGACTGAATGGACAAGACCTCCCTTTGGCAAAGCCAAATTGGGTAAAGTCCAGTATTTGGAGAGTTCCTATGTCATTATTGATCAGATCCATGGTAATTCTCTCCATGGCCTTGCAGATAAGACTGATTAAGCTTATAGGTCTGTAGTTCTCTGGGTTAGATGATGGGCACAACCTTGTGCAGAGAGATGACTGTTGCAGTATTCCATTCCTCTGGGACAAAGCCCGTCTAGTGGCTGTGGTTAAAGAGGGTTTCTAGTGGCCCTGATATATTCTGTGTTAAGCTATTTAAGAAGCATCCCGGAATGTTGTCAGGACCCATGGAGGCTGTGTTTTTGGCTTTAGTAAGTGCAGTAAGGACCTGTTCTCTCATAATGACCAGTAGGGGAATGGTTGTTGGTATTTCTTTGGATGTGGTAGGATGTGATGTGATGTGAGGGAGAAGTCTGAAATGAACTTGTTTGCCAGCAGGTTTGCTATAGTTTCAGGCTGGTTGTAAGTGTTGCTGTTCATGATTTACTTGACACATTGCTGAGCATGTCCCCTGAGGTTAAGAACATAATTAAAACAAGTCTTATGCTTATCTTTCACCTGGAAGGCTATCTTTGTCTCATAGTTTGTTTTGGCAGATTTGAACAGCTCTCTAATTGGTTTGTTTAGACTGGTGAATGTCTTTTTGCACTGTTTTGTCTGTTCCTTCTTGTTTTTGGAGAGATTTTTTTTCCTTTTTGTTAAATAGCCTATGTATGCTAGGGTTCCACCAGGATGATTTATTTTTATCAGTAATCATATGTTTGACTTAGACAGGTACTGCCTTCTCTATGCAGCTATGACTGTGATTGGACAGTGCTTTTGTGTATAGGTTTTCCACTTCTTTCAATTTGATCATTTCATCTCTTTTCCCATCTCCTTGTGGTCATCTTTGCGATTTGTTATCTATTTCAATGCCAAGCAGCTTTGTGGAGAGAGGGTAAAATGACAGTTCCATTACTGGAGGAGACAGAGAAGGAGAGTGGAGTGTTTTTTGATTTGTTTGTGGTAAATAGAAGTAGTTTTGTTTTGTTGGGATTTAAGATAAGTTGAATATCTGTGATCCACCTTTCTATTGAGGTAAAATGTTTCTGAGCGAGATGCTGTAGGGTGGTGAGATTTAGGGTGGAGCAGATCAGGGTGGAATCATCTGCATACTGTATGAGTGAAGCCTGTAGGATAGAGGTATGTAGATTATTGGTAAAGACAGAAAAGAGAAGTGGACCGAGTATGGAACCTTGAGGTACACCAATGGTAGTTGGGAGTAAAGATGATATAACTCCTTGCCACTGGACAGCTAGTTGTAGGTCTGATAGATAGTTTTTAAACCATGAAAAAGTGTTAGGGGCAAAGATAGACAGTTAAGAGTATCTATTAGAATGGAGTGGGAAACCATGTCAAATGCTTTGGAGAGGTCCAGGAATATAGCAGATACAAATCTGTTGTTATTTCTATGTTGGTTAACCAGGTTTGTGAAAGAGAGAATGGCTGAAATTGTGCTGTGGTGTGGGCGGAAACCATGTTGTGTAGAGGAGAAGAGATTGTTAGAGTCTAGGAAATGCATTGTCTGAGAGTGTATGCATTTCTCAAGTATCTTTGATAAAGGAGACAGAATGGCTATGGGGCGATAGTTAGAGAAATCGTAGGAATTCCCACACTTATGAAGGGGAATAATGTAAGAGATTTTTCATAGTTGAGGGATGTGGGATTCCTGTATGGAACGGTTGATTAAGATTGAGACTGGATAGGATAGAGAGTTGGCAGCCATTTTTAGGAAATGAGCAGGTATACCATCTGCTGCAAGAGTAGTGGGTTTAAGTTTTAATAAGTAGTTTTTTATTGTTGAGGTTGGGACAGGAGAGGATGTAAAGGGAGGTGAGTTGTTAGGAGTTGTTGGTATGGATGAGTAGCTATTTTTGGAAAGTTGAGTTGATAGTGATATAATGGATTCAATAAAGTGGTTATTAAATTGGGAAGCTATATCGCTATCTGTTTTTGTAGAGGTGGAGGTGGGAGCTGGTGTGGAGGTTTTATCAGGTTTTAGTAGGGAGTTTATTGCATGCCAGAACTTTTGGGGGTTATTGGAGTGTTTATTTTGTATATCTAGAAAGTAGTTTTGTTTATCAAGCTTTGTTTGTTTTTTGACCTGATTCCTAAGGTGTTGATAGTTTTGTTTGGATAGACTAGTGTTATCTTTCTTCCAGGTTTTCCATGCCTTGTCTCTGTTTTTTAATAGGGCTCTAGTGGATTTAGTAAGCCAAGGAGCATAGTGTTGCTTAGCTCAAATTTTTCGTACTGGGGCAACTGAATCAAGGATGTTAATAAAAGTACTATTAAAATAGTCCACTGCTTGGTCTAGGACAAGGCTGTGTAGTGGTTCCCAGTTACATTTTTTTAATATAGTGTTGAGTTCTAGAAGGTTAACATTGCGATCATTTCTGACTTGTCTATAGACCGCATGTTTGGGTAAGTTAGTACATTTTCGTAGGAGGAAAGTAGGGAGATGGTCACTAAGTCCATCAGGTAGACTACCTACTTGGTAATTATGTTCAGGGTAATGTACTAATGTTCAGTCTAGTATAGATGATAGATTATGAATAATCCTTGACTAGATTTATGACCATCCCTGCAAATGAGATGATTTTAATTTTTTTCCTTCCCTTATTATTTCATTTTGACAGCAAAGGAATGGAGAAGTAACAAAACATACCCTGGCCTAGCTTCTGTCCCAGCTTGCTGACACCCCACTTTGTGTATTCTCTATTTAGTGTTTTTTGATTTCTTGGTATCACAACTCTCTCATGTAAGTACTGCATTACAAATTGCAACAGCCCACTGTTCCTCATTCTCTCTTGTATTCCAGTTATTCCACTGTTACTCCTTGAATGATTTTCAAGACCATCCATCTTTTCAGCCTCTCTTTTCATTATGTCTCTTAGCCCCTGTATTCTGTGAGTCTGTTTTTACAGCTCTGCTTTAATTGCTACTTTATCTTTCTCCAGATCTTGCACCTTCTCTTGTAGTCTTTCCACTTTAGTTTGTTGCTGTTCTGTTTGTTTCAAGCTTACATAATGGCCTACTGTAATTACTTTTTCAAAAAAGCATGCAGTTATTTCTCCTTATTTGCAACTTTAAAGGCAACCATCTGTTCCTTCTTTTGTTCCGGATCGCTCATCTTTCCTTTTAGGTAGCTTTTTTCTCCCTAGGAGCACTATTTTTATCCAAATATCTGCAGGTCCTGTCCAGGGCTTTGGGCTTAAGCAGCCATCTTGGCTAGGCTCTATAGAACTCTATCTTTTCCTCTTCCTAGTCTTAGATTATTTCCCAGCTGTTCTGCACCTGTGAATTATGGTACACTTTCTCGGACAAATTCTTTAATTTCTGCCCCATTCCGCAGCATTCAAAACATTGTTTTAAACATTTGAAACTTCACATACTATGTTATATCACTCTTTTTTTCTTTCATAATACTATATTATCATTTGTATTAATATAAGCAATTGCTTTTATACTGTAAATAGTTTTATCAGTTATATCTAGTATTAGTTTCCCTGTTCTTACTTACATTGAACTCATTAATACTCTATAATTTGTGCTACAAGGAACTATAGACCAATTTTGCCATTTCTTTTCTCCCTTTTCTATATGATTTTGCCTATTTCACAGATTTATTTTCTTTAATACCTGTTTGCATCCACTGACTAAACTTTTCCAATAATAATGTGTTCATACATTTTCCCAATAAAGGATTAATATAAAATTTTCTTTCAAAAAAGATTGTCTTCCTATAATCTATCTCATTTATAACATTTTTCACATCTCTTGTGCTCTCTTTCTTTAAACAAATATCATCATTTTTCCCATTCTTGCATTGGTTTCACATATTTATTTTTATTTATTTAACATTTGTTAACTGGGAAAGTCCGACTTGGAATTAGCCAATTTTCAGCGGAGGCTCGGGGAGAAACGCTCCAGATGCATGTCTTTGTAATGTGGGAGAAAACCAGTGCACCCAGTGGAAACCCACATGAACACAGGGAGGATATGCAGGCTCCACAGAGAAGGCACCCCAGCGGGAATCAGACCTCTTGCTGTGAGGCGACAACGGTACCACTGCACCAATGCGCTGTCCATTTTCTTTAATCAACCATCTATTTAACCATAGAAAATGTTTTATAGTTTCTAAATTGTCTCCTTTATAGTCAAATTATTATAAAGTTTTTCTTCATACTTGCAAATTTCTTCACATAATTTTCTTGCATTTATCACACTCCAAACTACCAACTTATCTGAAAATCCATCATTATATGTATAGCACTTCTCCTCCTTTAACATATTAAAATAAATAAAGTAATCCTTTTTTGTTTTTAAGTTGCCCTTTCTATATGTGTATTTCCTATTGTGATTTACTTTTGCGTCTTCTCAACTAGTCATCTATTGATTTCTTTTTTTTTTTATACATTTGATCTTTTTTATGCTGTTTTCTCAAAGTCAGTTAAGGTCTCCAGTCACTACAACATTCAAATTTACACACACACATTTATTGATTTTTTTATCAAATATTCCCCATGTTGCACAGTTAACATAACATATGTACATTATTATTCTAAACATTTCTATCCTAGTTCTTATATGTATCACTAACACTTTTCTCATCATTTTTACATATGCAGATTTTTTATTTGTATGTTTTTAACCAACATAGCAATCCAGTAGTATTCTTTCGGATCAAGTCTATAGTACACCTTTTTCTCATAATGGCTAAAATTGTCCTCTTTTTTTCTAAATCTAAACATCTAACATCTACTGAACCTAAAATGTCACCACATATTTGTTGAAATAATTTTAAAAATCACAAGTACACCTAAATTACATTTTAACTATTAATGCTGAAAGAAATAACACACAAGTTATTCTTTATCATATATTTATGCATATATATATTTGTGTGTGTGTGTGTGTGTGTGTGTGTGTGTGTGTGTATGTGTGTGTGTGTGTGTGTATGGATCTACTTTAGTAGATCAAATTAACATAAGACTGAAATTTACGTAACTGAGACGATAAGAACGAAAGTTTAAAACAGCGACAGTGCACAAGATCGGAACTTAGAACATGGCACTACCTAATATGTTGAATGCAGATTGTGGTACAGTGAGGACTGGGAAATCTACCCTTTTCCTCATTGTAGCGTGGTCTAGGAGTTGGTATATATAATTTGCAGGGGGGTGGTGGGGTGCAGCCCCCCCACATGGGGGTACTGGGGGCTTACCCCCCTGAAAAAAACATAAAAAAAATTCCAAATTCCTGCAACTTATATATACATACCCCAAGATCGTGGTACAGTGAGGAAAACGGTAGATTTCCCAATCCTCACTGTACCACGATCTGCATTCAACATATTTAGGTAGTGTGATATTCTAAGTTCCAATCTTATACACTGTCTCTGTTTTAAACTTTTGTTCTTCTCATCTCTGCTACATACATTTCGGTCTTCTGTTAGATCTGTATATACACACACACACACACACACACACACACACACACACACACACACACACAGACACACACACACACACGCACGCACGCACACACACACACACACACACACACACACACACACACACACACACACACACACACACACACATATTCATTTTTTCTCCTCTCCTCTTTTTTCATTCTTTCCCTGTGTTATTTTCATCCTTACTTCATTTTATCAAATAGTTTCACCCCTATATCTCCCATTTCTAAAACCTGAAATCTATTTTCAAGCATTATGATCATTCTTCTTGTTTCAAATATTACACTGTAGTATCTAATTTATTAATACTAGCATCAAATTCCACCCCTCCCCTTCATTTTTATTTGTTTCATTAACTGATACACCAGTTTATTTTTTTATTCACACCTTCTAAAGCAGAGTTATTGTCATTTCAAAACAGACTTGTATTCTCATGCACATTTTGCTATTTCCTTTGTTCACACTTGAAACAAAAATGTCCATTTTTTTCATATTTTTTACATTTGCTGTAACATGCCCTTTGTCCCCCCATTGGTAACATCTTTATTTTGAGCATTCACTAATAAAGTGATTAAAGTTACCAGAAAAAAAAGTACATATTGGCTGACTGCATTAGCAGGCAGTTCCACTTAGTTGATTTGTAACAGCCACATTTGCCAAATGGCATAGATTTTGGTGATTCATATGCAATAGAATAGAACCTAGGCTTTCCAAACTCCTACTCCTATATCTCTTTCATGTCTATAGTTTTCTAACCTGGAGTACACAACTATACATGTCTTTCAAGTATTTTTCAATGCCTTGCTTTGAAATGTCATCTGTCCTGATCTGTATAGTTCTATTTTAGCTTACAGGCTACAATTTATTATTACAAAATCATCCCAAGGTAAATAATCCTTTTTTCATACACTGTAATAAATCTAGTTGTAAAGTGAAGTTTCACCAGTAACATCTGTAAGTCTCTTCATTAAAATGAGCAGTCAAGCAAATTTGAGGAGTAGAAAAGCTTAGCAACTTAAACAGTGAATCCCAGACAACACACCTGTCTTCAATAATTCTTTCACTCCGATATGAAGTAAAGTAATATTTTACTTGCTGGCATCATGCCCAAAGGTACTTCATGTTCTACCTACAGACATAGGGTAAGAGGAGAAGTACCTTCTTAATGTCTGTGGATGACTGTACTTTAATAAATGAAAATACAAATTAAATTATTTATTTACTTATGAATATATTTAGGAGTTTTAGAGAATACCTTTAACTAAAATGTAATGTAAAAACATGTTTGTAAGGCTGGTATCAGGTGGAGAAAAAGGGGGCCATGTGGGCCTATTCGGAAGAAACATTTCCCAAAATATTTTGGACTAACAGTAGGTTATGCAATCCATGCCAGAGTACACAATAATCTTAATATATTAAATGATAAGACTGCATTTCCTGTCATAGGTAATACCCAGTCTGAACTCATTAACTATCCAAATTTATGCAGGGAAAATGACAATTCTCTCACTAGCACTATACATCCTTAGGAAGTTGCAAATCAACTACAACCATACAACTTTACAGGAAATTGAATACATGATAGCTTATCTATCACTAGAAAGTAAAATAAGACAGATTGAAGAAGAGAAGGCACATATGTCAGTTATATATACAGAATGGAGCCTGGTACACTTGTCAACATATGGGCTAGCCTTTAACCTAAATTAATGCATTTATCAGGATTATAAAAAAGATCAGTATTGCTCAATAATGAGGGTTTGGACAAAGCATGAGAAAAATGGGCCCAGGATATAATGAAGGAGCTTGTAAGGGGAAGAATGTTTTCTGTCACAACTGCAGAAACAGCAAAGTTAGGAGGGTAATCACAGAAAAGGTTACAACTTTTTGACAAAGCCTGAAAATAGCATATAGCAAATATTGTAAGAAGAAGTTAGACTAAGTGGATAGAGACATAGAATATCCACAAATAAAGATATGAAGACATTAGACTTGAATATGAATTACCCCTGCATCAGTGATGTACACATATACAAATATCTTCTGCATAATTTGCAATTCAGAATATAGGCAAACACAAGGAATGAAAAGTCCCATAACAAAGTGTGTTTTTGTTAAGAAAGGTAGAGATAGCACTATTTATTTAGATTTTTGGGGTCTACAAAATAGCAAGTGTAAAGAAATCATGATGTATTGCAGTTAATTTCTGAACAATGGACGTCAGCATAGGAGATGACTAAAACCCTATGCAAGTCATCTGCATTGTAGGACCAACATATAAGAATTCTACATTGGTGGTGTCCTAAATCTATAACATTTTTAAAGAGAGCAGGAAAGGAGAGTCATCTTATTAAAGGTACAAGTGACTGGAAGAAGATCGCATACAGATGTTTTCTGAATGCTCAAGGGGCAAATACTGGAGGAGTCATACTAAGCCAATAGGGGATAAAATATTTCTGGAAAAAAATGCAATTAATATGGGAAAATGTTTATTCAGCACAAATTAAATTTGGTGGTACTTTCAAACAAACAAATACAGATAAAAATAGTATTAAGAAGTACTCTAAAATACTTAATCACCAAAGAGTGGAAAACAAACCTATTATCATTGTGGGGGGATACACTGAATGGCTATTACAGATTGCTCAGAAGAATTCTGCACTCAGTGAAGGGAGAAGGACTGGCTTAACTTTCATGCTAATACTGAATCTCAGTCTTTAAATATTTTATCTTCACTTTTGATTAATCATCAGGAATACCAGTGAAGAGCTGTGTATTTGTAAACATGTAATACGTTTGAATACTGTGCAAGACAAAAAAGAATTCTAAGATCTTCTAAATATTGCCACATTGTGTTTGACAAATTATCCTGAGCTTAAATTATAGTTCTGTTTTTCTCTGCTTTTAATATTCTTGACATTATTGCTAAATATTTATTGTATATTGAAATATTTGTTCTGTTCTTTAAACTGTTTTTCAATAAAAAACATTTTTAATTATAAAATGCTGTGCTTAAATTCTTTATGATGGCAAGGGGCAAAAGTGTTGGAAGTGGTGGTGGTGGTGGGGTTTCAAGGTGACCGAGAAGTAAACAGAGGATATTCTATGTGAGGGTTAACCTGAAAAATAAACCCTGCATTGTTAAATCGTCTCATAAGGAATTGGGGTAACCATTCATTGCAAGATTTCAAATCTATTGATCTCCATTCTACAAGGCAAGCAGCAGATGCTGAAGAAGAATGGAAAGTAAAGTTTTCTCACTGTTTCAGAAGTTGTAAGCTAAAAGATACCATGGTCTCATTACAAGTATCCAGTACGACTACTAGAGAAAAACACTCCGTGGCAGCTATTCACCTCAATGTCACTTCAACTACACTATGTATTTCTCTGAAATCCAGCCAAAAATTTTATCAGGGCTAAATGTCTGATAATGTTGTTGTTGTTTGTCTTTCAGCTTTTCTTGGTTAGGGTTCGCCACAGCGGAACTCCGGTCTGCTAATGATTGGCAGTAGATTTTCACGAACGTCAAGGTGCCAGCTCGATGTCCAACCTTCAATGAAGGCATGCCCATTTATGCATGTCTTTTGAATGCCACCCAACCGCGGGGAGGACATGCAGACTCCACACAGAAGGCACTCCCCACACTCCAGCTAAGAATCGAACGGGAGAACCTCTTGCTGTGAGGCAACAACGCTACCGCTGCACACACTAAATGTCTGATAATAACAATAGATATTTATAACTATCCTGTACAAGGTAACCAGCAATCAATAAATCATGGGAAAAAAGAAAAGAAAGTAAACTTGTGCATCACCAAAATGTCTCCATGGTCATACCAATATATGGTTTAACTGAAACATAAAAATAAGAACATGAACATAAACTAAATTTAAATCTCAGTTAGCAAATATGAAAAGAAACATGCTATGCAGTAACTAGTATGGTGTTAAGAGAAAGCAAGTAATTTTTATATAATTTTTTTTTTGGTCTCTGATGTCTAGCAAGCATCATCCCCTTCATGAAGTATGTGACCTATGTATTCCTTTTGGGGTGTGATCTGTCTTTAGCCCATTTACCCTTAGGGTGAGAGCCAACTGTAAAGCAATCATCCTGGCATCCATCAGGGCTTTTTCCCTTATTATTATGATCTATCCATATTTCCATACCCCATTCATGTCTGTAGTGTCTAAGAGGGAGGGAAGCAATGTCCTGTCAGTATTGCTATTCACTCCTCTAAGTGTGACATATTCAACGTCCTGCTCCCTTTACAGATTGCCATAAACCTTGTCTCTACCAGTAGTTCAGCCTCTGAGGTGTGCCTGCACAAGTGCCCTCCCCTCGCCTCAGATGGGCAAGACATCGCATGCCACTTATTTCTACTCCAGCTGGTTCCTCCTGCACTCGAGCCACTAATCAACTTCATGTCATCCATGTTAAAGTCAGGGCTTCATCTTTGTGCATCATAGAGCCAGGTCAAGAGGTATTAAGTAATTAAAATAGATTTATCTGTAAGGTCATCCCTTATAGTTGTAATTGAGGGAGAATTTAAAAAGTTCACACCAGGGCCATTAAGAAATGTCAGCTGCACTGCTTGATTGCAGTACATGCCTGTGTGTGTTCCCTGAAGCACTCATTTCCGTCCACCTACTCTAGATTCTTTGTTCATAGGTTCATAGTTGTGTACTAGGCTAATGGCCTTGGGGCCTTTACAAGCTAGCCCCTAGAAGTGCCCTGGCATTGTGCCACCTGTCGTTAGTTCCCAGTGCCTCTATCAAGTATAGCCACCGGAGTGATCCCCGGAGTGAACTTTCTATTTTCCATCCACTCATCAAGATTTCTCTTGAAGAGGACTAGTAAGGTGCTCTGCTTGACATGTATGGAAATTCTGTTCCAGAGCATGGGCAGTCTCTGGGTTATAAACCTGTCCCTCCAGCATGTTCTGTTGATTGTGGTAATAAGGTTCAGGTCTCTGGAGTGTGTGGTGCAGAGGGATTGGAGTTCTTTAGATGAAGCATTTCTAACAGAGCTGGGTCAGACATGGCTTTGTAAGTCAAGCAGAGATCGCCTATTAGTATACGATATGAGACAGAGAATAGCTGGAGTTTTTTGAGTCTGTCCATGTGTTTAAGGCCTAGGATCCTCTTCGTGAGGTACTTTTGTGGCCTCACCAGCTGTTGCAGGTACCTAGTGAGTTGTTTGAATTAGAAGCCATGTCCCAGTGTTCTAGAAAGTGATACTCTTCCAGTTTCCATAATTTCTGAGAGTTCTGTTGTAGAATACACTTTACATTACAATCAAATACAACATCAGAGTCCAAATATCAATATATCAAAACATATACTTCAAACCAAACTTTGATTAGAGCCAAGTAACGTAATTAGGCTTCATGTTGTCTGGCCTGCACAGACTAACGAAGTAGGAGACATGCTCTCTGGTAAATTATTAATGTGCAGAAAAGTCAGAATCACATCACAGAGTGTACCTCAAATATATAACATGCTCAGATAGCCAAGCTGTCCTAAAGATTTATTTCTCTACATCTGTTAAACAATATACAGTCACTTATTTAGGATGACCAATTTTGTCTCCTTGCTTTTATCATTCCATCTTCCAGCTGGTCAATTTGTATAAATTCTTCAGTGAAGAATCTTTACATGTCCAAGAAAATCTGGTATGCTGATACGCTGAGATTTTATCTGTGTTCTGGTCTATAGGCAGTTCAAATATGCTGAAATTGTGCTGTAAAACTGCTGATCCATTCTTTACTCAAAACAGGGATTGCAATTTTTAAGTCATAAATAACAGCAACTAACATCTTTTTCTATTAACCTTACACTAGCTCATGAGGTGGTAATGAATAAGCTAGGGTAGCAAGCTAGGTGGAAGGCCTATATATCATGGCGACATGGTCAGTGCCAGTCCCTGAAGCATCTTGAAGTCAGTATATCTAATGCAAATTCTACTGTCAACAGAATCTAAAGAATGCCAACCAAACAGATAGTTTTTATGCTTTACTTTTTATGTCACTGTCTATTTAGGTACTTTAATTGACAGCTGGACCACCCTACTAACCTAAAATAAGCCTGGTGATGCAGCACAAGCCCAAATGTTTGTCTAGAAAATATAACATTTCTAACAAAGACCATAATCAGGCATTATAAGGAAAGTATTAACAGTTCCTCTCTTTAAATGGGTGCTTAAGAAATATTTCTCTTTTTTGAAGGATATTGATATGCGCACTATCAGTGAAACCTAGATTAAAGATCCAACATGCAATCACAAATCCCAGGGTACATCTCCATTAATTGTTGCAGATCTAATTGCAATATACAGTCTTTTTTCAATATTTGTAAACAACTCAGGACTACAAATAACTCATAATTATCAGTGATACTGAATATAATATTATAGGAATCCATAATGCACTGTTTATGCCCCCTGAAGTCCATGAGAATTTCATAACTAAATTTCAAAATATTAAAACTAATAGGTTCATAGATTCATAGGTGTATACTAGGCTAACAACCACTAGGGCCCTTAAAGCCTAGCCATACAATCCACATGTGACATACAAATTTGATTTATATAGAGGGTGATTTACTGACTGCCTCTGTCCCTCAGAGACATAGAAGCCAGACTAGGGATGAATTTTCCGATTACCCTTCCATTGGCCCAAGTTGCATTTAAATAGGGATAGGGAGGAACTCTGCTTCACATGAAAGTGAAATGAAACCCTCATAGAGATTCTAACTAACAGACATTTGCTGGATTCTAACTGAGTAGACATTGGCTGGGCAAACTAATCACCATCAAATAAATAAGCCAAAGATATTAATTGTCATGTTACTGAAAACAATTAGGAATAAATATTGTAAAACCCAACTGAAAATGTGAATATCCTTAGACAAACATGCTCAAAAAACTTTTTTTGCCTGCCTGCCAGTGGTTGCGTACTCAGCATAGATTACATTGCAATTATTTTTATTCTCAGAGCAAAAAACTCCGTCAGAAATAAATCATTGTTTCTGGACTTTACCAGTGGAATATTTAGTGCAGTAAATGACATAATCATTTAGAGAGTGACTTTATTGCTAGTGACCCAAACATCTAATA
This sequence comes from Protopterus annectens, assembly GCF_019279795.1. NCBI lineage: Eukaryota > Metazoa > Chordata > Ceratodontiformes > Protopteridae > Protopterus > Protopterus annectens. The sequence continues at coordinate 122,940,650 of NC_056738.1, read as the reverse complement.
AAGATACTCTCAGTAAGATGTATGATACTGCTCACTTCTGCCTTCATGAACACAGCAGTATAAGATGCCAATGTACAGGTAAATTCAAAAACAGCAACAAGAGAAGCCTTTGGTGGAATCAGCGACTCACAAACATATTAAGATATGGAACATAAAAAAGAGGCACTATTTCTTTTACAGAAATTAATGTAGTCATACAAGCAAGTCTAAATTAAATAAAGCATAGAAAACACTTATTTTTATTATCATATCTTCTAGCTCTAACTATGAAATCAGCTTGATCTCAAAGGCTTAAACCAGTAACATATTTTTAATTCTATCAGAAAACTAAAAGGTAAAAATTGTGCACTCAGTTTTATCACTATACAATAAATATACAACAAAGCAGTTACAAAGATGTATGACATTGTGAATGTACTATAGAAAACATTTTAGATAAGCAAAAGATGTATATCATAGTGCTTCAATGATTCATAAAGGTTAACACTAGGTGTACACACACACTGTGAACCCTTTCAGGTAACTTTTCTGAATTCAAGAACAGCCCTACCACGACAATTTTGCTGTTTATACATTCAGAAAGATTACTCAAGGTGTACACATAGTGTAGATCTTATAGTAACCTTTATGAATCCCCCAAAGGGAGATATCACTGTATAACTAGAACTATGATAACTATTGTTTCATGTAAAGATAAAAAAATAATTTCCAAGGAAACAGATAACATGCACGTTGGTTTCCTATACAGACTCAAGGACAGCATAACAAAATAACTATGTCAAACAAAATGTTATCATGTAAAAAATCCCTAATCACATCAGGCCTAAACAACTTCTGACTCAATAGCCTGATCAATATTCTATGTAAAATCATAGAAAGAGTCATAATGAAGTTTATCCAGATTGAAATAGGGTACCTTCATCTGTTAGATATGGAACAATATAGGTTTGTTAAGGCTGAATAATGTGGCATTCTTTGAAATAATAACTGTACCACTGGATGAAGTGCTAGCAATACATGCTGCTTATCCAGATCTTGGTGACGTATCAACACTATCCCACATAAAGGAATAACATAAGTTCATATCTAGTTACTAGGCATGCAGTCACTGGAAAACCACTGAAGAGCCTAGCCAAATTTTGCAACTGTCTGGTACAGTGACTTGCTCAGAGTCATACATTAGACAAATGGAAGATAAGAGAATCAAACCCTTGAGTACGGAAAGCAGCTCAAACCTTAATCCTCTGTGTTAAGTGCCAGACAAATTAAAAAACATTAAATGTAAATCCATACATAACTCGATCTATAAAACACTGGTCAAGCAACAGGACACAACTTGTCAGTGTATGGATACTACCTATTACAACAGTGTAACCAGGGTTATCAATAAATACCATAAAACTGCTTGTTACAAACAAAACAAAAAAGTGCATCAAACCCTGCATTCACATATTGGTTCGTAGATTGCCAAAAAACTCCACATAAAATAAAAAGTTTACTGATAAAAAATTAAACGCTTTCGTCCCACCATACAAAAACAAGGGACTTCATCAGAGTTAAAGAAACCATCCACTTCTCTTTCTTAAATATATAAATCAAAAATAATTCAACCAATCAAATAAAAACAAGATCATTCACCCTATTAATACAATACACAACATCTTTCCACCATAGGTAAGCATTCCATTCATTTAAACTCACCAAAAATTTAAAGAGATGTTCAATATTTTAAATCACATTAACCTTATTCTTAATAATGGTTAAAATAGACTGTCATTGACTTCTGGTTTCATACAAGCACTGAGACGTATTTGCCATATCAATTCTTATGCCAACTGAACACCAGCTGGTAAAATACAGAAATCTCCAGCTTGACAATTGTTATTTAGGGCAATGTATTAGGGTTAATCAGGTTCTAAAAGGTATACATTGTTGAAAATTTCCATTTGGGCTGGTTGAAAATATATTATTACTCCAGAGGTTCTTTGAATTATTTGACAGTACTGGTTTGGAAATTATGAAACTTATTATGCTGGACAACTTAATTAATATGTTTAAAAAAGATGTTACCCGGAATCACTCTTAATGGAGATTAAAAGGGATATTATTAGAGGGAGAAATGACAGGTTTGCCCCTATTCTTGGGCCAAAAAAGATGGGTGCAGGTATGAAGGGCTTTAATTCAGTGAACAGAGGTGGTACTCAAAAACATTTAGCACCAAGAATGGGGCTATGGTAGTGCCTTAAATGAGAAAGCCCCCAAGCTAGTGAACATTTTTATAAAAAATGTGGACTATTATATTTCTGGTAGATTATAGAATTACTTTGGGCAGGGACAATATTACTGTATATAGTAGGGGGAGAAATATAAAAAAAAAAAACTATTTAGAAAATCTTTCTGTGCATGTTGACAGCACCATGGTTTCAGAAATGAATAGATCCGAGTACTGCAAATTTTGTAAATACATTCATGATGGGCTGCATGTTGTTGTAGAAGGTTTTGAAAGGACTCAAGTGCCTTGGTAAATGTAATTGTAATTCTACCACGGTAGATTATTTAGCTATGTGCACCTCTTGTTCAGTGTTTTTTTGTGGGTAAGACCACTACAAGGCTTAAGGAAAGAATTTACGAGCATACACATGATATTAAAACAGGTAAACACAGTAATGCCCTGTATGGGCACTCCGTTAATTGTTCTTTGTTTAGAAAGTTTATCTTTCTTTGTAATCAATAAAGTTGTCACCAAAGAGAGGTGTGGCAACACTGATAACTTACTTGAACAAAAAGAGCTGATATGGCAAATATGTCTCAATGTTTGTACAAAACCAGGAATCAATGAGAGTTTGTCTATTTTAAGCATTCTTAAGAATAAGGCTAATATGATATGAAATATTGGAACATGTCTAAATTTTGGGCATTTTAAATGAATGGAATGGTTATTTATGGTGGAAGGTTGTTGTATATTGCATCAATAGGGTGATTGATCTTGTTTTTATTTGACTGACTGAATAATTTTTGATTGATGTATTTAAGAATGGAAAGTGGATGGTTTCTTTAACTCTGATGAAGTCCTTTTTTTGTATAGTTGGACAAAAGCACTTTGTTTTCTACCTATTAACATTTTTATTTTATGTGAAGACTTTTGTCAATCTACGCGCCAATAGGTGAATGTGGGATTTGGTGCGCTTTTTGTTATATTTATCAGGGGGTATCCCTCAGGAGTCTGTACTGGTACCACTTCACTTTTGACTATTCTGCTCAGGTATACAATGTAGAAATGGAGCCTGAATAATAAAATATGCCTATGATTACAAAATGGGTAACATAAGTACTTCAATAGAAGTTACTGACATTTTTCATGATGGGGAACAAAAAACACAAACACTTTGTGACACAGTGGTGCAGTGAGTAGCATTGGTTCATAGCAAGAGGTACTATACTGCAGTTTTCAGTTGGGGTGCCTTCTGCACAAAGGCTGCATATCCTCTTTGTGTTTGCATTTCGGCAGATATTTCAGTTTTTGACCACATCCTGAAAACATGAGGCAAGTGCATTGGTGAATCTAACATTTCTGTAGGTGTATATGTTGTGTGAGTGTGATACAGAAAAAAGGTCTGGCAATCTTACTTCTGTTCTCTACTTGCTTAGCAAACTGTAAATGGTGATGGTTATTCACAGGATTACTATAAGAGGCTGGATGTGACTTAACAGCACTGTGTAAATGGAAGGTGCAGTGGTAATGACCTCACTTTTAATGTGTCAGTAAATGTAGCATCATCAAACTTGACAAAAAGGACACTTATTTATATTTATTGACATTTGATTACCAGGAAAGTATGACTGGTTAAAAGCCTATTTTCAGCATTTTCAGCAGAGGCCTGAGGAAAACCTCCAAAGCATTACAATCTTCAAAAATAAGACAAAAAACATCTGCAACTTAAATAATTATACCACATTAGGTATAATATGAAAATATTATTATTACAAAGTAAATGGCCAAATCATGTAAACAATGTTATAATTAATGGCTTAGGAACAACGGTAGACAACAATTTAAATTAGATGAGTGTGAATCTTTCAAAGTCAGAAAAAAATCTGTAGCAAATTAAATTCTAATAGGTTTGTCTAGCAATTCTAGGCAGATCATTGTGCCACAAATGACCTAACTAATATAACACATAATTACTTTTTGTACTCCTTGCCCCAGCTGCCTGTTGATCATTATTCACCTTCACAGTCAATCAGCCAGTTTGCTACCCATCACTAGGATGAGGGTCACCTGGGAAGGGATATCATTCAGACAGTCATCAAGGTGGTTTGAAGTTTTCTGCTTAGGTTTCCTTGGCCCTACCACATGTACCTGTCAGGAAGAGCATACAATTAGCTGATTGCAGGGGCTGTCTACATGCTTCCGCAAGGGGTTTTCCCTCCATTTAGCTATGACTCACCCCACAGGTATGGGATCTGTGGTTTCCACTAGCAGGTTATCACTGTCCATCATAAGTGCATGCAAACCCCACTGTCACCCTGGGAGAGGTGAGTAGGTGATGCTCCTTCACTCCTTCTTCTCCTTGCCTAGCTCTTCAGTGGTATGGCCACTCTAGGTTGGAGATGGAAATCCATCTCCTGTACATATCATGGAGCTAGGAATTAATATAATACATTACTCAACACAAACCTCTGTTTTGTAGAGTTTGAAAAAAACACTTGAGACAATTTGAAAATATATAACAATTCCTTACTAGAGCACAGGGCTGGAAAATTAGATCTATTCAAAAAGGCTTCAGGAATTTTCTTTTTGTTGCATTTCTTACAGATAATTTGGAGATGCCCACTGTTTGGTCTATTAGGCAACATCTAATCTGATTATGTTTAAAAACCCATGCTTGGAATGCACTGCTAAGGGAGTCAACTTTAGCTCGGAGAGCTTAATACAAAAAATAAGTATCAATATTAGAAACAAATGCCTCAGATTATGAAACAAGAGTCCCTTTACAATTAAAAAAAAAATCAAAGATTAACTTCCTTCAGTACTAGACCTCTTGTTTATATACTTTTATATGCTTATATCGCTATACACAGAGATTTTATATTGAAATGTATATATATATATATATATATATATATATATATATATATATATGTGTGTGTGTGTGTGTGTGTGTGTGTGTGTGTGTGTGGATTCACTACTGAATCCCGAAATTGCACAATCCCAAAGCCCAAAATACTGAGACTATAAGCCCGAAACCCCACATTACCGAAATGTTAAAAGTGCGAAATTCAAAATCGCGAAAGTACTACATACATACAGCACATACACAAACATACACACAGCCTCCCCTCATAACCAAACAAACCACCCTACACTACAGGTAAGCAGGGGGGCTTCACCCCCCTGCACCCCCCATGTGGGGGGCTGTGTCCCCCACACCCCCCTACTTTAATATTCTAACTCCGAGATTGCACAAACATACACACATGGCAAACTCACAGCCACACATTACAGCCCCTCACACACACACACACACACACACACACACACACACACACACACACACACACACACCACAGTCACAACACACACTTACACACACTAAAGCCCCTCATAAACACACTTACACACGCATACTTACCTGAACCGCAACACCAGAAGCGCTAACTCAAAATCCCTTAATATCGGGATTTTGAATTTCGCGCTCTGGTCTTCGTAATGTGGGGTTTTGGCTACATGGTCTCGAGCTTTTGAAATTCGAGATTTCAAAAGTTCGAGATTTAGTAGTGTTCTTATATATATATATATATATATATATATATATATATATATATATATATATATATATATATATATATATATATATATATATATATATATATATATATATATAGAGGCAGAAGAGTGGAGCAGCAGATAGTGTTGTCACCTCACAGCAAGAGGTTCCCTGCTTCAATTCATAGATTTACAACTGGGGCAAATTTGGACAATAATGAGCTCTGCTTAATGAAGGAACTTATGAAGCCAGATAAAGGTGGTGGTGTATTCCTAATGAATGGTATCAATTATGCAGCAAGAATTTACAACATACTTAATAATTATTGAGTTGTAGTATGTGAGAGTTTCTAGGAACAAGATCAATATTTCTTATTTTAAGACTGATTTATATTTAAAGGATTTACTTAATCAGGGTGAGATTGAATTCAAGCTTTACACATTTTTAAGGGTTGACCATCCATTAATTCCAGCCATTTTTGGTATCCCTAAAATCCACAAGTACACTGGTAATCTCCCCATGTGACCAATAGTGGCAGCAGTTGGATCAAAGATACAACTGCTAGCTATCTACATCGCCAGCACTTCAAAACACTTTTTAAAAAGTTACCCATATATTCTTAGAGATTTATGGGACTTTTAAGTCAGATTAAAGATAAATTTTACCATAATGAATGGCTTTTAGTTGCTATTTATGTAGTAGATTTAATTTCTTGTATCCCTTACAGTATCTGTTTGGAATGGTTTAAAGAAGCCTGCCTCATGACTAATAATCTTGAGAACAGAGACATTAATATACAAGTAGAATTAATGGAAACAGTGCTTCTTAATAATTTCTGGTACATTAAGGGGGAGTATTTTAAGCAGGTAGCAGGTGTTGCAATGGGAGCATCATGTGCCCCCCATATGCCAATTTAATATTATGATATTGGGAGCAACACCAAGTCCTTATATCAGAATACAACTGTCATAAAGTCATATTTTTATGCTTCTTGGATGATATATTTATAATATGGAAAGGTGAAACTCAGAGAATTTTATTCCATACCTTAATCCTACTACTGATTTTCCTGACATTTACCTATGCATACTCTGTGGAAAATATTAATTATCTGGATGTAACATTGTTAAAAAATTTCCATCATCATGAATTCAACTCCAGATTATATAGAAAGCCTACTTTCTCTAACACATTTTTGCATTTTTCTAGTAATCCCCTTTTCCATCAGAAAAAAAAAGTCTTGTTAAGGGTCAGATGGTATGGGTGTTTGGAATAGTTTCAGAGGATGACCAGTTTATGCTGGAGATACATTAATTGGCATGTTCATTAACTTTACAAAATTAATTATTTTCTGTATGTTTTGGAGTTCTGACATTTTTTGAGTGAATCTGGAAGCTTTTCAGTATATATAGAAAAACAGAATATATATATATATATATATATATATATATATATATATATATATATATATATAAATATAGACATATATACAGATTTTGTGTGTACAGATGTAACTGTGTGTGCCTTTATTATAGTCATATGATGTAGAAAATATCAGCATGGAATTATGACACTTAATTCTCTGGAAAAACCAGTAGGTCTAAACTTGAAAAATGAACTTAAGAACCTATGTAACAGGAAAAACACTTATGGAGAAACCAAAGGTATCCTAGGTCAGTTATACAGATACCAGTGAAAGCAATCTTTAAATATAGACTCTAGTAACCCTGGCATCTTCAGTGACCTGCTACAGGACATGCTAAGGTGGACTGCAGAAGGAAAAGTATATCAGGGAGTGCATCCCACATACACCCTGGCTCATTTACCATTTTATAAAATACAGCTACTGCCTTAAGCAATCCTTACAGTTTATATGGAAGTGCAACACATGCCACCAGTTTCAATTATTACACATAATGTTATGGACATTACATTAATTTAAGAAAGAAGCTAACATTTATAAATCTGAATGAAAAGAAAAAAATGCATCCTTGCACAGGCTGTACATTGATGCAGTTCTCAATGCAGTTTATTAATATTGGTCATCATCTTTTGCTGATAAATTAAAAAAGACAGATAATGACAAAACAAAGAAAGGACAATATACTGAGAGTCATACATTGTTGAAGCTTTTTGTAAATAGGTTCATAGGTAGGTTCATAGGTCGGTACTAGGCTATCGGCTCAAGGGCCTAAGTAAGCCTAGCCAACAAGGTTCCCTGGCTTACGCCACCAAAGAAAGTTAATTTCCAGTACCCCTGTCAAGCAGATCCACAGAAGTGATCCCTGGGGTGTATTTCCTATTTTCTATCCACCCATCAAGATTTTTCTTGAAGAGTGCTAATGAGGAACTTTGCTTGACATAGATAGGTAGCTTGATCCAGAGTACAGGAAGTCTCTGGGACAGGAATCTATCCCTCCAGCATGTCCTGTTTATTGTGGTGACAAGGTTTAGGTAAAGAACGTGTAACTCGGAGGGATTGGGATTTCTTTAGGTGTAGCATGTCCAACAGCTCTGGGTTTAACATAGCTTTATATGTTAGGCAGAGATCTCTTCGGAGTAGGCGATATGCTACAGAGTAAAGCTGGAGTTTTTTGAGATGGTCAGTGTAGGGCAACTGTTTGAAGCCAGTAATCCTCTTTCTGAGGTACATCTGTGGCCTTTCCAGCTGCTGCAGATGTCTTGTGAGGTACATTCCAAAAGGGGCGTTGTACTCTATAATGGGTCTAATGAGTGCCGAGTAGAGGGGAACAATGACTTCTTTTTTCCTGGATGAGAACCCTTTTGTGATGAGGTGTGCCACATAGAGGGATTTCCTGATCATTGTGGAGATGTGATTATCAAAGGAGACTACTGTCCACCTGGGTCCCAAGGTGTCTTATCACACATTCGGTGTTAAGTAGACTGCCATTTATGTGGTAGCTCACGGCTACAGAGATTTTACCAAAGGGGATGACAATGCACTTTTTGGCATTGAGCTTGAGGCCATGCCTCTGACACCAGGCATCTGTCTCAGTGAGGCCCTTCTGTAGGATGTCCACATCATTTGGGGACTCAACTATGGCTCCTAGTTTGCAGTCATCTGCGAACTTCATTAGCCAGAGGCCTTCTGTGTTAGCCTGTACTTCAGAGAAGTAGATACCAAACAGGAGAGGTCCCAGGACTGAACCCTGTGGTACTCCACTTGTCACTGGTTTGAAGTCAGATTTGGAGTTTGCAGCTTTTACATTGTGGGTTCTGTCAGTGAGCCAGTTTGCAACCCATCTTGTGCCATAGGGATTTATACCTAGTTTAGTGAGTTTAGCTATAATTCCAGAATGGGGGATGGTGTTGCAAAGCCTTGCCAGCAATACCCCTATAGCAGGTTACCTCAATCATCATGAGTTATAACCAGCAGCCTAACAGTTACACTACACTATAGAAAAATTAATTTATGTGATAGCATTGCTGCCAACTCATCATGTAGAGTTAATGAGCGGTTCCATGTGGTTGATACAAGGAGTTAGGTGCTATCCCTTAATACAAATGAACTGTAACATATATACGGGAGTACACTCTACTCTGTAAAACACATTTAATGTAGATTAGAATAATACTTGTTATAAGACATTTGAGGGGGGAGTTATTTTCTATGCACACTGTGTATCTTTTGTTTAAGTGTGTTTTTCTATGTATTTTCTAAACTAAAGGAGTATGCTGTAAGTTAGAGACAGGTTAATTCTAGGCTTCCTTAGATTTGTAACTGAGTGTTTTGGCATAAACAGTTTCTGCTGACCAATGTGGGCACATATAAACTGATAAGAGACAGCAGGCTGCAAAGGGAATATCACATAATGAATTATGGGAGAAATTTAATAAAGCCAGCATGGACTTATTTTCCATGTAGGCATACTGGCACACTGCTTACATGAAAGTAAGCAGGTTTGCGATCCAGTAAACAGAGCTGTGAGGCGTGCACGAGCGCTCCAACATGGAAGTGTCTGTGGCATGCAAATCACCTCATAAACAGGTGAATTGCATGCAAATGAGGGTGGTACAGTGATCCAACAAGCAGACAGGCAGTCCTGAAGACCCCATGTTGGTGTCCGAAGTGTACATGGAAAAATTCCATGTACATAATGTTAAACAGAGAGCAGGGCCTGTAAAAGTTCAGTAAAAAGGACAGAAATAGCATAGCAGACACAGATATGATCAAAACTGTTCACTGTGCGGCCAAAACTTAATGGAAAATAATTTAAAATAATATTTTTTTTAATAATCAGGTTATGTTTGCATGGCATGCCACAGTGCGCAAACATGCTGTTAAAAAAAAAATTAAAAAGTGTAAAAATTAAAATTAGTAGTATGTGACAGTAATGCATTATAGGACCCTGCGTGGAGTATATAAAATGGTATACTGCTGTGGTTGCTAATGAGGCAGGGCCTGGAACTGTGTAGTTCCCAGGTTGTGTGCATGGATGTCTATGCAAATGAGCTGGGGATACTGAATAGCACAAATGGGTATCCATATTCACAGATCCCATCCGTGTAAGCAGAGAACCATGTTGGTGTCCACATTAGAGGTAGCTGACATCAAAAGGGGGTATGTCCACATTCTTTTAAACCCACTGGAGTGCAGCTGCTGCTATTTGCTCAGTGTGCCACTGTGCTCAGCAGGGGGGCATATACAGTGTCTGCTAAGCTTTGCTTACCTTCAGGGTACATGTTTCAGCAGGTTTGAGCATATTTGCATGGCGTGCCACCATGCTGAGCATGACCTTTCATGAGGGTGTTTGCACTGACTACTGAACATTGTTTACCTTTGCAACATGTGTTTGCGAGGCGAGCCACAGTGCTGAGCAAGGAAGGCTGTTAAAAAAAAAACTGGCTGAGAAATGCAATGATATCTTAATTACTGATGACCCCTGTTCCACTTGAACTAGGGCCATTAACAGTCCTTAATAATGTACTTGGCAGGTGGAATGCATCATAGGTAGCCAATTACAAAGGTTGGGCCTACATCAAAGCACTATAAAGGCTGTAGAAACCCTACAATCTGATTTCACCCCCATACTCTGTACCAGTGGAGTACAGACTTGGGACTTTTAACTGAAGAAATGCTAGGGGCTGCTGCAGGTCTGCTACATATGTATGTGCTAGATGCTGAGGTCAATACTCCTGCTGCTGGCCATAGGCCTAGACTGAGAAAGAGAAGAATGCTCAGGCCCAGGGTAATTTTCCAGCGGCTACATGAGCTGGAGATTGTTGAGCAGTACAGGGTGGACAGGGACATATTACAAGAACTCACTGAGGTCTGCCGACCTCAACTCAGACCCAGAGCCAACAGAGGGGAACCCATCCCACTGGAAACAAAGGTATGTGTAGCTCTTAGGATACTAACTACGGGTACATTCCAAAGACCAACTGGGGACATGATGGGGGTCTCACAGGCATCAGCATCCTGGATACTCCACCAGTTCCTGGATGCCATGCTACCACATGCCAGTTAGCACATTTATTTTCCCCTCACCCCTGAGGTGAGGGCCAGCAGTATGCAAAACTTCTACCATGCAGCACACTACCCTAAGGTACTAGGTGCCATTGACTGCACTCATGTACACATCAAGGCACCACATGATGAGGAGGGTATAATCTATGTTTCAACCCCAAGGGGTATCACTCCATCAGCTGCCAGGTCATGTGCAATTCCCAGGGCATTATCATGAATGTGTGTGCTGGCAGCCATGGCAGTTATCACTACTCCCACATCTGGCACTCAACACAGCTGTATACCAGATGTTTGCTAGGGGGGACATCCCACATGGCCATTTACTGGGGGATGCTGGCTAAGCACTGGAACCGTGCATGATGACACCCATCAGAAATGTACACACACTCACCAAAGAATGCCATAATGAGGCACACGCACACATTAAAAACATCATAGAGTGTGTATTTAGGCTGCCGAAATCACGGTTCCGGTGCCTCAATATATCTGGTGGAGCCCTGCATTACTCTCCAGCCACATGTGCACACATGTTTACAGTATGTGCCATGCTATACAATATGATCCTATGAAAACAACTGCAGCAGGATCAGCAAAGGGAAGGGATATACAGCCCCCTCCAGTGCCTAGATCACCACAGCCACACCCACAGGGAGACTCCAAGGAAGAAACTCCTAAGGTTGCCCCAGTAGTCAGATGTAGACGTGCCCATTATGCCCTGGCCTTGTCCAAGAGATAATGCATAACACATGCACTGATAACCTAGGGTCCTAGCGACTGACACCTCACTCCAACTTGCATACATATTAGTAAAAATTATGCCAGCCAGCCCACACAACCTGTACTTCACCATGTATTGGCTGTGCATTGCGTGCATCAGACAGAGTCAGTCCTGAACTACAGGCCTATCAACTGCTGCATTTACAAGGCAAGTCACACAGCTAATCATCACTTGTAAGGGGTACTAGAATACAGTAACATATGTATGGACCTGCCGCATGTACGCAAGGGAATACAGTGGGCTACTGGGCTACTTGCAGAGATCTAACAGCCACTTGAGACAACAGGTACTCTGCCAATAGTATGTGCCATATGGAAACTCCACTACATTATTCAAGTGAGATGCCAAACAGTAGGGTCACAGAACAGTTGCACGACTGTGTTTGCCAGCAGACCAGACAATTCCATGGATGTGACATGTTGTATTTACCACATAACACAGGGGTGACAATGTATGTCTGTATGCTGTTGACAGTGTGAGGAATGAAACCTCTCTGGCTGGTGGCTAGTGTGGCTCACTGGAGTAGGGACATTATCATGGTTGATGCTGTAGATGGTTCAAATCAGGCAGCATTTACATCTTTTGCGTGTGAGGTACTCATATTGTAGTACTCCCACAGACTGTTATAACCTCTCAATCTGTTACTGCAAGAAAGCTGGACAAAGCCAGAGAAAATGGGGGGTCAAAGGGCCAAAACTACAGACAGACATTACATGTGCTCTGAGTAATCTAGAAGGTGGCTAGTATAACAGCAGGTTGCAACAGGTCAGATTAGCTCTAGGATGTAAAGGCCATCACTTAAATGTGTCAGTAGTTACAACAATTCACTGACTGCACTGTACAGGATATTACCAGAAAACCAGAACTGTCTAAGGAACATATGGGGCAGACTGTTGGACATTCTGCAAAAACATGTACAATTTGAGGTATGCAGAGTGTCACCCTGTGTGTGGTGTTACATCTTGTACCCCAGTCACACACCTCTCAACCTCTTAGAGCAAGATATATGGACAAGGTCATGAATAAAAGTGGGACAAAGACCCAAATATAGGGACATGTTTTAAATATTGCTCTTCCAAATGTAGGTAGTTGATAGAATAACAGGTGTTGCGTTAGCATGAATCTCCTGATATGTATGGAGTCTGAAACTCAAATTCCTTTCATTATATTTTGGCTTCAATCTTTAATGATGTGCCACGAATATGCCTGAAAACCACAATGTTATGAAAAATGGACCAAAAATATGAGGCAAAAATCAGGACATTCTATGAATATTTGTATAGTTGAGAGGTATCAGTAACATATTAAATACAGCAAACAGCCAGGGAATGCCTTAGACAATATCAGGGAAGTGCTGTACTGTGGAAACAGGTGCAGCAGCCAATGGCCTGAAGCACACATAATCCCGGACTGGAGTACAGGTAGCTGTGGCCTAGAGTCATCATGTAAGTACTGACAGTCACACTGGGCATGCTCTTATACTTAGCTAACTTGAGTCCAAGTCTGTTGCCTCTTCCGCCCAAAGACCTGCTATTTGGAAATATGTCTGTACATACATACAGCTATGTATACATATCTGTGTCTCCCTATCTCCCACATGCTTGATTAGTGTATATATCAGTATGTGCGCACAAACACACACACACACACACACACACACACACACACACACACACACACACACACACACACACATATATATATATATATATATATATGTATATATATATATATATACATATATATATATATATATATATATATATATATATATATATATATATATATATATATATATATAATATATATATATATATATATATATATATATATATATACGATAACTATATATATATATATATATATATATATATAGATATATAGATATATAGATAGATAACACAAATACTTGTGAGAGATGCAGCTATTTAGCCAAACTGGAGGCTGAGCTCTCTCAACTCAGGACTGGCAAGACCAGACAGGAGGAGAAGGCAACTACACACACCACAAAACCAGCCTCACATAATGCTACCACTCCACTGAATCAAACACATAAACACACAAAGACATACTCGGAGGCTCTGAGTAAAAATTTACCTAAACAGCAGAGGCCTCCAAAGCAGACACCCAAACAACTGCTACCTCAAGACACCCCACAAGCAACACATAAACCACAAAAGCAGTGTGCAAAGCAGTCACAGCCCTTAAGGCCAAATACAACACCAAACATACTTGTCATAGGTGACTCCATAGTCAGACACACTGACGTCCCACTCACCAGGCTGAACAAGGAGAGGGTCACAGTAAACTGCCTATCGGGCGCTAGAATCCGCCACATAACACAAGCACTCGGGTCACTCCACGGCAAGTACAAATATGACACAGTCATTGTCCATGCTGGTGTGAACAACCTGAGACGTACCTCCCTGGACTACATGAAAAGAGACATAGAGGAGCTCTCTGATTATGTAGCCCAGGTAGGTATGACCCTAACCCTGAGCAGTATCCTTCCTTCATCAAGAATGATGCCACAATATAGTGACAAGATGATCAGCTTTAACAATTGGCTTAATGTCTGGTGTCATTCAAAGGGGATCCAGTGTCTGTCTGCCTGGGATGACATGCTTGACAAGCCACGCTGCTTCACAAGGGACGGCTTGCACCTGTCACCCCTGGGATTCCGGATATTGGCTAAGGCTCTTGCCACCCCCATAGTGCCTTTTTTAGGCAAGGCTCAAATTCTAAACCTACCACCCTAGAAAACAAAAATGGGAAGAAACTGAGGGTAATGCTGCT